>NC_088804.1:8218986-8229986 GCF_011386835.1 Chrysemys picta bellii | reverse complement strand
GGAAGGCATTATAGACTCTCTTTCTATTTTCAGGTGAAATGAAGGTCTTCCAATTAAAGGGAGGATGATGAATTTAAGAAAAAATGTCAGCCAGATAAGACCTGGCCCCAGGGAAGAAAAACATCTTTTACTTTTAGTTTAGAAAAAGGCAAGCAGCCATTTATATGCTTCAACTTTTAGCCAGGGGAGCTGACTGGACCTCTAAGAAGCAAAGTCTTGCGGTAGAACATTGCTGACAAGTAGGTGAGCACGGAAAGGTCTCTAGAAGCTTAATGATCTGGATGCTAAAGAACCTTCTCCATTGATGACTCTTCATAGCTGGTAATGAGTAATAATAAACAATTCTGTCAACCATTGATTGCAGGTTTTTCTAATATGAGATATGAACAGACCAGGTGGTCATTCCTACCGGGTGAAGTGAGGGTAGGTGGTTGTTCCGGGCAAGGAGGTAAGAAATACCAGTCTCCAAACATCCATGTGTATATCAAGTGGTGTGGATTTCACTTTCTGGGAGAAGAACTGTGGTGGACTTGACTTGTCAAGAGGAGAGTATGAAAAGCAGACGCAAGACAAAGCAACATGGACTTGCCAGTTGCTCAATTCAGGAATTAGCTGATCCATCCTTTTAAGGAGGTAAGAACTACAATACGCCATTCCCATAATAGTAAATGATTCTGGTTATACTTTCAGGTGGAGGAAATGTAACTGATGAAATCTTCATCTCTAAAGGGCACAAGAAGTTGCTTTACTGAAGAAAGCAATAAAAATGGGAGCTACTTGTTCAGATGTAAGTAGTCAGTAATTCTAAGTAATTATGATGATCTTTGCTTCTTTTTCCTTCCTGGATAATGGTTGGTTTTTCCTACAAGGATGTAACAAAGGAAAAGTGCAACTAACCAGAGTGTGAAGAGGAGCATTTCACCTGCTCTCGCATTTGCAGAGATAAATTGTCCAACTGATCCTGTTTGTACAGAAGTGATCATTGTTGCTTATTTATCAAATGTCAAGAAATAAATGGAACTGATCATTTCTATCAAGAGGTAAGGAAGGCACCTCCTCACAGCATGGGGGCAGGAATTAAAGGCTCTCTTTCTATTTTCAGGTGAAATGAAGGTCTTCCAATTAAAGGGAGGATGATAAGAGGCTGCTGAATTTAAGAAAAAATGTCAGCCAGCTAAGACCTGGCCACAGGGAAGAAAAGCATCTTTTTACTTCTAGTTCAGAAAAAGGCAAGCAGCCATTTATATGCCTCACGTTTTAGCCGGGGTAGCTTGCTGTACCTCTAAGAATCAAAGTCTTGCGGTAGAACATTGCTGACAAGTAGGTGAGCACTGAAAGGTCTCTAGAAGCCTAATGATCTGGATGCTAAGGAACCTTCTCCACTGATGACTCTTCATAGCTGGTAATGAGTAATAATTAACAATTCTGTCAAACATTGATTGCAGGTTTTTCTAATATGAGATATGAACAGACCAGGTAGTCATTCCTACCAGGGAGAAGTGAGGGTAAGTGGTTTTCCCGGGCAAGGAGGTAAGAAATACCAGTCTCCAAACATCCATGCGTATATCAAGTGGTGTGGATTTTACTTTCTGGGAGAACAACTGTGGTGGACTTTACTTGTCATGAGGAGAGTATGAAAAGCAGATGCAAGACAAAGCAACATGGACTTGCCAGCTGCTCAATCCATTGAGGACTCCATTGACAGGATGCTGTTATTTCAAGGAAAAACAAAACAAAAAAACTAGTCACTTCAAATAGTTCAGCTAGTAACAAATCTGAATCTGAAGTAAGTCAGGAGAACATCACAGACATGGAGGTAAGCATTTAAGTTTCCCTGGTTGTCAAATGAATCTGGTGCTAAAGCAACACTTACAGCGCAAATTAACAGGTCACATCGCATCTCCAGATGGAAGGAGACCAGAGGGCTGTTTTGTTCTAGAAGGGATGAATGCAAATGCAACTTGCTGAACCAGGCATGTCCGTTAGTAAGGAAAAAAGCACGTTTCTTTAACATTCACGTGGAAATGAATAGATCCTCTTATACTTTCAGATGAGAGAAATGCAGCTGATTTGAATGTTGGGGGTGTCAAAACTTCGGGAAGTTCCTAGAAGCTCTGTGATATCTACAGAAAGGAAACAAGCTAAACTCAGCACTGCTGCCATGAGGTAAGGAATCCCCTCCTAATGGAGAAATTGATGGATCTGGTTTCCCTTCAGGTGAAAGAAATGCAGCTGTTCTGATCTCCTAGGGATTGAGGACTAGAAGCAGTCATATGTCTTAAGAAAGGAACAGATGTTGCCAGATCTGCAGAGAAAACAAAAGTTGCATTCCTTAACTAGAATGGGAAGACAATCACTTATCAATTTTCAAACGCACAATGCAGCAGCCCATCACTGACAAGGAGGTGAGCGTTTCGGATTCTCTTATTGCCAAATGGAACAGATCATGATGCATTGTGTACATTTGTGGGCCTGTAAATCTGATAATAAGCAAATGTGGTTCTCTACAGCCACGGCTGTGCTTTCCAGGAACTAGTTTGTGCAGCTGATGTGTCTTTTCAGGAGAAGAGTAACAGAGGCTCAGTACTGGTGTACAAGGGAATACGAATGGAGCTGAACAGATCCAACACTTGAAAGGACAATTGGATCTCAAAATATGAAACCATGAAAAAGACCCTTAATTCAAGAAAGCAACAGAATTGGCTCTAAGGAGAGGTAAGAGAAGCATTTCTTAAGTCTAACAAATGAGCATACCCTGAGCACCACAAAATTGCTAACTTATGTTATGTCAAAGGGTTTGTTACAGCTGACCACACATCTCAAGATCTAAGAGGAGCTGAGTGGGATGGCAGATGTCAGAAGATTCATCTTTCAGGAGGTGATGAAGCTGCTTGTCACTTCTGAGTGACATCAGTGGCTTTGGTTTTACTTTCAGATGAAGGAAACACAGCCAGCATGGACAGTGTTCATGAAACAATGTTCTAAAGTTGCCTGGGGTCACCTCTTGGGTTAAGGGGAGCAGCTGGTCCCATCTGCTGAGATGTAAGCAAAGAAGAAACCACTGGAGGCTGATTAGTGCTGGGACACAGACAATACTCAGGAGTGGCCTGGGGCAGGGTGTGTAACCATAGTGACCAGTGGGTCCTTTCCCCACTGTGGTCCTGGCTCGCATGCACAGGGTGAAACTGATCGCCATGTTTGGGGTCAGGAAGGAATTTTCCTCCAGGGCAGATTGGCCAGAGACCCTGGAGGTTTTTCGCCTTCCTCTGGGGCATCGAGCAGGGACCAGCCCTTTGGGCCATTTAGAAACAGACAGACAATAAAATCCGTCAGAGAACGTGTCTCCCTTCGTCTTTTGCATTTTTTATAAACCTGTCCTGTGCCCCTCTGCCATGCCCATGCTCCCAGCCATGCAGCAGGGCAGAGTCCCTCCCAGGTGAACTGCTCCCCCACCCCAGTGCCAGCATGGCCCCATGTCGCTCTGCCACCACAACAGCGCCCCAGCACAGGGGAGAACAGCCCACCATCCCAGAGAGGGAAAAGCTGTGTGCGCAGCCCCCCAGGGACGGGGAGGGGAAATGGCCAGGTGCACCGGTCGAGGGGAAAGCAGGAAGCACAGCGGCACTGTTACCATGTTCCTCTCTCAGGATGCCCGGAGGGGCCAGGGCAAGGCCTTTGGTCGGCCACATCCAAGCGCTCTGCCCGGCTGCTCTGGTGGTAAGAGCCCCTCTGGCCAAGCCACCGAGGAGCGGCGGGGCCACCGCTTCCTGAGCACCCGAACTGGCCTCACAGCCTAGCAGCGAATAATAGTCCCCCAGGGCGGGTTCAACTCTGGCTGCCCCTCGCTCCAGATGGGGCCATTGGGGATCCAAGAAGCTCTTGCCTTCAGCCAGCATTTCCCAGGAGCTGGGAGCCAGAAGCCTGCTGTCCCCTGCAGTCTGCTCCAGCTGAACGCTCTTCTCTTTTAACCCCCCCTCGCCAAGTCTGGCACCTCTCGGGTGGTTCTGGTTTGGCCCACAAGCGCTCATTCCCCCTGTGCTGCCTGGCGGGGCGGGGGTCTGTCGATCTCATTGCAGGCACTCTGGGAAATCAGAACTCCATGATCTGCCCCGAGGAACGGGGAGCACGACCAGGGGACACAGGACAGGGTCAGTTGGGGTTTGTAGCACGCGGCTGGAGGGGATGAGATGAGGGAGAGGGGCCAGCACCATGTTACTTCTGTGTCCACTTCCTGCCCCTCCCCCATCAGCTTCCCAGCCGCATGGAACCCAAACCACATCAGTAACTACAGGCACTTGGAACGAACGCCCAGGGAAGGCAGCGGCAGAGAGATTAAGGGGGCCGCTGCTTTTCTTTTAAGGGGCAAAGGACAGATGACAGCCTTGCAGGTCCGTACACCACAGGCTGCAAGTGAAACTGACTAAAACCATTGTTCTGAGTTCATTCTGCAGCCGGCTGGAGCTAGTGTTGGTCCTCCCCATAAATGGCAACGACCTCAAACAGGATGAAGTGAGAGGCCCAGCCCCTAGAGTCATGGCATTACATGCGAATCTCTGCTTTTGTTTACAAAAAAAATGGTTGTAGCTGTCATGGTTGCAGAGGAAAGCTTGAAAATGTGACTCCCTCTGAAGGGTCAAAAACATGAAGACAAATCTCATGATTTTGCGGAGGTGTGTTCATGATTTTTTAAAATCAAGGGTTGGCAATAGTGTGCTTCCCTATGATGGTCAGATTTCAACCTCTCCTTCTAGATGCCAGCTAAAACCCCCTCCCCCGCCTTTGGAATGGGTCTGGTACTTTCCCACCCTTCCAAGGAAGCCTGTTGACCCTTTCCTCCCGTTGCTGTCTCAGTCAGGATTCAGACATTACAGGCCTCATGTTAAATCAGAGCCCACCCAAGATCAGGGATTTGGAAGGGTCAGAACTCAGCAGGGAGTGTAGATTCAGGACCCTGGAAAACCCAACCCCCATAGATGTGGAATGGCACAAACAATGGAACTGGAGGAAAAGAAGGAGCTGATGAGTGAAAGGGACTGGTTGGTATTTGGAAGAGGGTTTCACATCTCTGAAGAAAGCAAACAACTGACACAGGAACCTACATGTGTGAGGTGGGATCACAGCAAGGAACCTGTCTGGGACAGGAACTGGAACCCAAGGGACCATCACTGGTCAATGCCAGCAATTTGCTATCTGCCCATTATTGTAAGCACCAGGTAATAAGGGACTTAGAGGGCGAGTCCACTGAGCACCATGTCAGAGCTCAGCTTCTGCACCTTTCTAGCCTCCCTGAGGTCCCGCTGCCTCTGAGATCTGGAGAAGAGCTAAGATGCTGGCTGCATTTCAACCCTTACAGGTGGACACCTAGCACAAGTGCTAGAACCAAAATCTTTTACAGTTCTGAATATACTTTATTATTATTTTCCTCAAGAGTGTAAATTGAGTCACTTTTATTTTTTCCTCCTTTTATCCACTCCTTCCTTTGTCCATTCTTCCCTCTTCCTTTCTGGAGTTTGTTCATGCAACAGTCATCGGGTCTTCCAGTTACTCATTGCTTTTCAGTGTGAAGGATTTTGGTAATGATATAAATATGGCCCACGCATCAACCTCAGTGTCCAATATTCCCATAAATGGGTCATAAGGAACACTGGGGCACATCCTGAACTGGGAGAAGTAAGCAAAACACCACTTTATCTTCTTCCCTGCTTATGTTTTATGGAATTATGTTTCTGGGTGAGATAATCAGAGACCATTGAGAGATCTGTCTTTCCCTCTCCCTTCCCTTCAGTTCTAGCTCTCATTAACCTCCCCTCTACAATATAGCTAAACAATTACTTCATCTCCACTTCCTGTTGACACGTCTCTAGTTCTCACAGACATTGTCCTTACACCAGCACAGACTGAACTCAAACCAGCCAGTGAAGTACAAATTGTTGTGGTGGAATGAGTTTGCAGAGCTGACTCTGCTCACTGGAAAACTCTAAAAGCCCAACCTCCTGACGGAGCTGGTCCATTCTCATGGGCGTACATATCGTAGGGTCCATGCGAAGTCTATATGGTGTTAGTACAAGTGCTTTGTTGACATCAAACCTGGCCAACCGTCTTTGCCACTGAATGAGTCTGTTGCCTTTTGGGCAGTTTGACTGAGGTCGGCAAGGCCAGCTACCTGGGAAGAGCCAGGACAAGGTATGGGCACACAGCCAACAACAGGTGTCCTTTTATCAGAGCCCCCAGCGATCATGGAAGGGTGGAGGGATGGTTCTGGTATCTGCCCATCTCCAGCGAACAGTGAAAGCCCTGCCTGTATTCCCCTGTACAGGAGGTGCTGGCTGTCAGTCCCCGGGTGGGTCTGCAGCCCTCAACCTAGAACACAAGATGGAGGGCACAGCACGGTGCCATGAAACGCAGCCAACAGGGGTAGTCCTGAGAGAGGCTGGGAACCCACAGCTCTCACTGGTTCCAGAGGGAGATGCAGGAACTCAGCACTGCTCAGAATTGGCCCATTATGATGGAGGTGGAACATTCCACTGTAGGCGTGGTGACCTAGACAAACCCAGAGGTGGGAACACGCAGGGGATGGGAACTATGATTTAAGCTTCCATAGGTGAGGGCTGTGTAAGTCCCACTCCATCCAAATCACAGGGAAAGGAGCCGTTCATGACCCTGGAATTCACTGTCACAGAGCCCCAGCTGGTGAGTCCAGATCTGAAGTGTAATTTGACTCATTTGAGAGTTTAGAGCCAGCCAGAGCCTTCCCCCTACAGCTCCCCTGGGGGATGTGGGGCAGGTCACCACCAAAGGAGGAGGTGATGACCACCCGTGACTCTGCTGTGATGCAATGATTGTCGGGTTGGCCACCAGGGGCTGCCGCATTTCATACCAGGATGTCGCTCAGAGCACATGGCTGCTGCCTGTAGGTCTGAGTACAGGGACTAGGGTGTTGGAGCAGGGCCTTCTGGGACCAACCTGCTTCCATTGCTAAAGATGGGAAAGTGAGACACAGAGGGTGAAGGAAAGTATTCCTATAAGGGGGAAGGAAACAAGGCAGAGACAAGGCTGGAGAGAGTGGAAATGAGGCATCAGATAAGGGAGGAGGGGGCGGGGGAAATCAAACCAGTTAGTGAGAAACACCAGGGAACTAAGGGGAACGGAAGAGGAGAGACAAAAAAAGGAGTTGTCAAAGAGGATAGAAGAGAAGAGAAAGGAGAAGCACAGAAGTGGATGGGGGTAAGAAGCAGCCAGTTGTCACTACTAGGGGTTAACAATGCAGGCATTGTACAATTCAGAAAAGCAAAGGGTACAATTGTCCATAGCGGAGAGCTGGCATCAGCTTGGTTCTTACCTTTCAAGAGAGGACATTGCAATTGTTCCTATTTCTGTTGATTTGATCACTGTAGCTTGTCTGTCAGAAGTTCATATTGTACCACTGAAGTAGTAAGTGAAACTGTTCCTATCAAGAGGTAAGGAATGCACCTTCCCATAGCAATGGAGTGGAAACTAACCAATCTGAGTGTTTTCAGGTGAAGGAAGTGAATCTAGCCTTTGCTGTCAAAGGCTACAAGCAGTGTGATAAGAATTAAGCAATATACGTAACCAAAGCTTCTGAGAGGTTACGGAAGTATGTACTTGTTCTAATCAAGAATAAGGAAGCCACTTATACCTACACGATTTTTAACAAAACAGTTGATTGTATGGAGAGAAAAAGATAAACCAATGCAGCAATTCATCACACAGAAGGTGAGCATTTATACTCCCTGTTACAAAATGAATCCAATGACAAATCATTTGTTGCATGACAAAAATACTCTGTCAAACATTGATCTTTGCCGCAGGTCATATTTTGAGATGCAAGGATGACAGATGGCTCTAGGTTACAGGAAGAACTTAGCAGATCCGTCCTTTTAAGGAGGTAAGAAAAACAAAACGCCATTCCCATAATAGGATCTTTACTCCTTTTTCCTTCCTGGATAATGGTTGGTTGTTCCTACAAGGATGTAACAAAGAAAAAGTGCAACTAACCAGAGTGTGAAGATGAGCATTTCACCTAATCTTGCATTTGCAGAGATAAATTGTCCAACCGATCCTGTTTGTACAGAAGTGATCATTGTTGCTTATTTATCAAATGTCAAGAAATAAGTGGAACTGATCATTTCTATGAAGAGGTAAGGAAGGCACCTCCTCACAGCATAGGGGCAGGAATTAAAGGCTCTCTTTCTATTTTCAGGTAAAATGAATTTCTTCCAATTAAAGGGAGGATGATTAGAGGATGCAGAATTTAAGAAAAAAATTCAGCCAGGTAAGACCTGGC
Source organism: Chrysemys picta bellii (assembly GCF_011386835.1). Classification (NCBI taxonomy): domain Eukaryota; kingdom Metazoa; phylum Chordata; order Testudines; family Emydidae; genus Chrysemys; species Chrysemys picta. The sequence goes on along the minus strand of NC_088804.1, from coordinate 8,221,681 downwards.
CACAGGGAAGAAAAGCATCTTTTACTTCTAGTTCAGAAAAAGGCAAGCAGCCATTTATATGCTTCAAATTTTAGCCAGGGTAGCTGGCGGTACCTCTAAGAATCAAAGTCTTGGGGTAGAACATTGCTGACAAGTAGGTGAGCACTGAAAGGTCTAGAAGCTTAATGATCTGGATGCTAAGGAACCTTCTCCATTTTTGACTCTTCATAGCTGGTAATGAGTAATAATCAATAATTCTGTCAAACATTGATTGCAGGTTTTTCTAATATGAGATATGAACAGACCAGGTGGTCATTCCTACCAGGGAAAAGTGAGGGTAATTTCTTCTTCCGGGCAAGGAGGTAAGAAATACCAGTCTCCAACCATCCATGTGTATATCAAGTGGTGTGGATTTTACTTTCTGGGAGAAGAACTGTGGTGAACTTTACTTGTCATGGGGAGAGTATGAAAAGCAGACGCAAGACAAAGCAACATGGACTTCCAGTTGCTCAATCCAGGAATTAGCTGATCCATCCTTTTAAGGAGGTAAGAAATACAACACGCCATTCCCATAATAGTCAATGATTCTGGTCATACTTTCAGGTGGAGGAAATGTAACTGATGAAATCTTCATCTTTAAACAGCACAAGAAGTTGCTTTACTGAATAAAGCAATAAAAATGGGAGCTACTTGTTCAGATGTAAGTAGTCAGTTATTCTAACCAATGATGATGATCTTTGCTCCTTTTTCCTTCCAAAAAGTGCAACTAACCAGAGTGTGAAGAGGAGCTTTTCACCTGCTCTCGCATTTGCAGAGATAAATTTTCCAACTGATCCTGTTTGTACAGAAGTGATCATTGTTGCTTATTCATCAAAGGTCAAGAAATAAGTGGAACTGATCATTCCTATCAAGAGGTAAGGAAGGCACCTCCTCACAGCATGGGGGCAGGAATTAAAGGCTCACTTTCTATTTTCAGGTGAAATGAAGGTCTTCCAATTAAAGGGAGGATGATAAGAGGCTGCAGAATTTAAGAAACAAAGTCAGCCAGGTAAGACCTGGCCACAGGGAAGAAAAGCATCTTTTACTTCTAGTTCAGAAAAAGGCAAGCAGCCATTTATATGCTTCAAGTTTTAGCCAGGGTAGCTGGCTGTTCCTCTAAGAATCAAAGTCTTGCGGTAGAACATTGCTGATTAGTAGGTGAGCACGGAAAGGTCTCTAGAAGCTTAATGATCTGGATAGTAAGGAACCTTCTCCATTGATGACTCTACATAGCTGGTAATGAGTAATAATAAACAATTCTGTCAAATATTGCAGGTTTTTCGAATATGAGATATGAACAGACCAGGTGGACATTCCTACCAGGGAGAAGTGAGGATAAGAGGTTGTCCCGGGGAAGGAGGTAAGAAATACCAGTCTCCAACCATCCATGTGTATATCAAGTGGTGTGGATTTTACTTTCTGGGAGAAGAACTGTGGTGGACTTGACTTGTCATGGGGAGAGTATGAAAAGCAGACGCAAGACAAAGCAGCACGGACTTGCCAGTTGCTCAATCCAGGAAAGAGTTGATCCATCATTTTAAGGAGGTAAGAAATGCAATACGCTATTCCCATAATAGTAAATGATTCTGGTCATACTTTCAGGTGGAGGAAATGTAACTGATGAAATCTTCATCTCTAAAGAGGACAAGAAGTTGCTTTACTGAATAAAGCAATAAAAATGGGAGCTACTGGTTCAGATGTAAGTAGTCAGTAATTCTAAGCAATTCTGATGATCTTTGCTTCTTTTTCCTTCCTGGATAATGGTTGGTTTTTCCTACAAGGATGTAACAAAGGAAAAGTGCAACTAACCAGAGTGTGAAGAGGAGCATTTCACCTGCTCTCGCATTTGCAGAGATAAATTGTCCAACTGATCCTGTTTGTACAGAAGTGATCATTGTTGCTTATTCATGAAAGGTCAAGAAATAAGTGGAACTGAACATTTCTATCAAGAGGTAAGGAAGGCACCTCCTCACAGCATGGGGGCAGGAATGAAAGGCTCTCTTTCTATTTTCAGGTGAAATGAAGGTCTTCCAATTAAAGGGAGCCTGCTGAATTTCAGAAATAAGTCAGCCAGGTAAGACCGGGCCGCAGGGAAGAAAAGCATCTTTTTCTTCTAGTTCAGAAAAAGGTAAGCAGTCATTTATATGCTTCAAATTTTAGCCAGGGTAGCTGGCTGTTCCTCTAAGAATCAAAGTCTTGCAGTAGAACATTGCTGACAAGTAGGTGAGCACGGAAAGGTCTCTAGAAGCTTAATGATCTGGATGCTAAGGAACCTTCTCCATTGATGACTCTTCTTAGCTGGTAATGAGTAATAATAAACAATTCTGTCAAACATTGATTGCAGGTTTTTCTAATATGAGATATGAACAGACCAGGTGGACATTCCTACCTGGGAGAAGTGAATGTAAGTTTCTTGTCCCGGGCAAGGAGGTAAGAAATACCAGTCTCCAACCATCCATGTGTATATCAAGTGGTGTGGATTTTCCTTTCTGGGAGAAGAACTGTGGTGGACTTGACTTGTCATGGGGAGAGTATGAAAAGCAGACGCAAGACAAAGCAACATGGACTTGCCACTTGTTCAATCCAGGAATGAGCTGATCCATCCTTTTAAGGAGGTAAGAAATGCAATACGCCATTCCCATAATAGTCAATGATTCTGTTCATACTTACAGGTGGA
>NC_088804.1:8166561-8218486 GCF_011386835.1 Chrysemys picta bellii | reverse complement strand
TGATCATTGTTGCTTATTTATCAAATGTCAAGAAATAAGTGGATCTGATCATTTCTATCAAGAGGTAAGGAAGGCACCTCCTCACAGCATGGGGGCAGGAATTAAAGTCTCTCTTTCTATTTTCAGGTGAAATGAAGGTCTTCCAATTAAAGGGAGGATGATAAGAGGCTGCAGAATTTAAGAAAAAAAGTCAGCCAGGTAAGACCTGGCCACAGGGAAGAAAAGCATCTTTTACTTCTAGTTCAGAAAAAGGCAAACAGCCATTTATATTCTTCAAGTTTTAGCCAGGGTAGTTGGCTGTTCCTCTAAGAATCAAAGTCTTGCGGCTCTACGTTACAGGAAGAAATTAGCTGATCTATCCTTTTAAGGAGGTAAGAAATGCAATACGCCATTCCCATAATAGTAAATGATTCTGCTCATACTTTCAGATGGAGGAAATGTAACTGATGAAATCTTCATCTCTAAAGAGCAGAAGAAGTTGCTTTACTGAATAAAGCAATAAAAATGGGAGCTACTTGTTCAGATGTAAGTAGTCAGTAATTCTAAGCAATGATGATGATCTTTGCTCCTTTTTCCTTCCTGGATAATGGTTGGTTTTCCTACAAGGATGTAACAAAGAAAAAGTGCAACTAACCGGAGTGAGAAGATGAGCATTTCACCTGCTCTCGCACTTGCAGAGATAAATTGTCCAACTGATCCTGTTTGTACCAAAGTGATCATTGTTGCTTATTTATCAAATGTCAAGAAATAAGGGGAACTGATCATTTCTGTCAAGAGCTAAGGAAGGCACCTCTCACAGCATGTGGGCAGGAATTAAAGGCTCTCTTTCTATTTTCAGGTGAAATGAAGGTCTTCCAATTAAAGGGAGGATGATGAATTTAAGAAAAAATGTCAGCCAGGTAAGACCTGGCCACAGGGAAGAAAAGCATCTTTTACTTCTAGTTCAGAAAAAGGCAAGCAGCCATTTATATGCTTCAAATTTAAGCCAGGGTAGCTGACTGTACCTCTAAGAATCAAAGTCTTGGGGTAGAACATTGCTGACAAGTAGGTGAGCACTGAAAGGTCTCTAGAAGCTTAATGATCTGGATGCTAAGGAACCTTCTCCATTGATGACTCTTCATAGCTGGTAATGAGTAATAATAAATAATTCTGTCAAACATTGATTGCAGGTTTTTCTAATATGAGATATGAACAGACCATGTGGTCATTCCTACGAGGGAGAAGTGAGGATAAGAGGTTGTCCCGGGCAAGAAGGTAAGAAATACCAGTCTCCAAACATCCATGTGTATATCAAGTGGTGTGGATTTTACTTTCTGGGAGAAGAACAGTGGTGTACTTGACTTGTCAAGAGGAGAGTATGAAAAGCAGTCGCAAGACAAAGCAACATGGACTTGCCAGTTGCTCAATCCAGGAATTAGCTGATCCATCCTTTTAAGGAGGTAAGAAATGCAATACGCCATTCCCATAATAGTAAATGATTCTGCTCATACTTTCAGGTGGAGGAAATGTAACTGATGAAATCTTCATCTCTAAAGAGCACAAGAAGTTGCTTTACTGAAGAAAGCAATAAAAATGGGAGCTACTTGTTCAGATGTAAGTAGTCAATAATTCTAAGCAATGAGGATGATCTTTGCTCCTTTTTCCTTCCTGGATAATGGTTGGTTTTTCCTACAAGGATGTAACAAAGAAAAAGTGCAACTAACCAGAGTGAGAAGATGAGCATTTCACCTGCTCTCGCACTTGCAGAGATAAATTGTCCAACTGATCCTGTTTGTACAGAAGTGATCATTGTTGCTTATTTATCAAATGTCAAGAAATAAGGGGAACTGATCATTTCTATCAAGAGGTAAGGAAGGCACCTCCTCACAGCATGGGGGCAGGAATTAAAGGCTCTCTTTCTATTTTCAGGTGAAATGAAGGTCTTCCAATTAAAGGGAGGATGATAAGAGGCTGCTGAATTTAAGAAAAAAAGTCAGCCAGGTAAGACCTGGCCACAGGGAAGAAAAGCATCTTTTACTTCTAGTTTAGAAAAAGGCAAGCAGCCATTTATATGCTTCAAGTTTTAGCCAGGATAGCTGGCTGTACCTCTAATAATCAAAGTCTTGCGGTAGAACATTTCTGACAAGGAGGTGAGCACGGAAAGGTCACTAGAAGCTTAATGATCTGGATAGTAAGGGACCTTCTCCATTGATGACTCTTCATAGCTGGTAATGAGTAATAATATACAATTCTGTCAACCATTGATTGCAGGTTTTTAGAATATGAAATATGAACAGACCAGGTGGTAATTCCTACCAGGGAGAAGTGAGGATAAAAGGTTGTCCCGGGCAAGGAGGTAAGAAATACCAGTCTCCAACCATCCATGTGTGTATCAAGTGGTGTGGATTTTACTTTCTGGGAGAAGTACTGTGGTGGGCTTGACTTGTCAAGGGGAGAGTATGAAAAGCAGATGCAAGACAAAGCAAGATGGACTTTCCAGCTGCTCAATCCATTGAGGACTTCTGTGACCAGATGCTGTTATTTCAAGGAAAAACAAAACAAAAAAACTAGCCACATCAAATAGTTCAGCTAGTAACAAATCTGAATCTGAAGCAAGTCAGGAGAACATCACAGACATGGAGGTAAGCATTTAAGTTTCCCTGATTGTCAAATGAATCTGGTGCTAAAGCAACACTTATAGTGCAAATTAACAGGTCACATCTCATCTCCAGTTGGAAGGAAACCAGAGGGCTGTTTTGTTCTAGAAGGGATGAATGCAAATGCAACTAGCTGAACCAGGCATGTCCGTTAGTTAGGAAAAAAGCACGTTTCTTTAACATTCACGTGGAATTGAATAGATCCTCTTATACTTTCAAATGAGAGAAATGCAGCTGATTTGAATGTTGCGGGTGTGAAAACTTCGGGAAGTTCCTAGAAGCTCTGTGATATCTACAGAAAGGAAACAAGCTAAACTCAGCACTGCTGCCATGAGGTAAGGAATCCCCTCCTAATGGAGAAATTGATGGATCTGGTTTCCCTTCAGGTGAAAGAAATGCAGCTGATCTGATCTCCTAGGGATTGAGGACTATAAGCAGTCATATGTCTTAAGAAAGGAACAGATGTTGCCAGATCTGCAGAGAAAACAAAAGTTGCCTTCCTTAACTAGAATGGGAAGACAATCACTTATCAAGTTTCAAACCCACAATGCAGCAGCCCATCACTGACAAGGAGGTGAGCGTTTCGGATTCTCTTATTGCCAAATGGAACAGATCATGATGCATCGTGTACATTTGTGGGCCTGTAAATCTGATAATAAGCAAATGCTGATCTCTACAGCCACGGCTGTGCTTTCCAGGAACTTGTTTGTGAGCTGATGTGTCTTTTCAGGAGAAGAGTTACAGAGGCTCAGTACTGGTGTACAAGGGAATAGGCATAGAGCTGAACAGATCCAACACTTGAAAGGACAACTGGATCTCAAAATATGAAACCACGAAAAAGACCCTTCATTCAAGAAAGCAACAGAATTGGCTCTAAGGAAAGGTAAGAGAAGCATTTCTTAAATCTAACAAATGAGCATACCCTGGGCACCACAAAATTGCTAACTTATGTTGTGTCAAAGGGTTTGTTACAGCTGACCACACATCTCAAGATCTAAGAGGAGCTGAGTAGGATGGCAGATGTCAGAAGATTCATCTTTCAGGAGGTGATGAAGCTGCTTGTCACTTCTGAGTGACATCAGTGGCTTTGATTTTACTTTCAGATGAAGGAAACACAGCCAGCATGGACAGTGTTCATGAAACAATGTTCAAAAGTTGCCTGGGGCACCTCTTGGGTTAAGGGGAGCAGCTGGTCCCATCTGCTGAGATGCAAGCAAAGAAGAAACCACTGGAGGCTGATTAGTGCTGGGACACAGACAATACTCTGGAGGGGCCTGTGGCAGGGTGTGTAACCATAGTGACCAGTGGGTCCTTTCCCCACTGTGGTCCTGGCTCGCATGCACAGGGTGAAACTGATCGCCATGTTTGGGGTCAGGAAGGAATTTTCCTCCAGGGCAGATTGGCCAGAGACCCTGGAGGTTTTTCGCCTTCCTCTGGGGCATCGAGCAGGGACCAGCCCTTTGGGCCATTTAGAATCAGACAGACAATAAAATCCGTCCGAGAACATGTCTCCCTTCGTCTTTTGCCTTTTCTATAAACCTGTCCTGTGCCCCTCTGCCATGCCCATGCTCCCAGCCACGCAGCAGGGCAGAGTCCCTCCCAGGTGCACTGCTCCCCCCCATGTTGCTCTGCCACCACAACAGCGCCCCAGCACGGGGAGAACAGCCCACCATCCCAGAGAGGGAAAAGCTGTGTGCGCGGCCCCCCAGGGACGGGGAGGGGAAATGGCCAGGTGCACCGGTCGAGGGGAAAGCAGGAAGCACAGCGGCACTGTTACCATGTTCCTCTCTCAGGATGCCCGGAGGGGCCAGGGCAAGGCCTTTGGTCGGCCACATCCAAGCGCTCTGCGCGGCTGCTCTGGTGGTAAGAGCCCCTCTGGCCAAGCCACCGAGGAGCGGCGGGGCCACCGCTTCCTGAGCACCCGAACTGGCCTCACAGCCTAGCAGCGAATAATAGTCCCCGAGGGCGGGTTCAACTCTGGCTGCCCCTCGCTCCAGATGGGGCCATTGGGGATCCAAGAAGCTCTTGCCTTCAGCCAGCATTTCCCAGGAGCTGGGAGCCAGAAGCCTGCTGTCCCCTGCAGTCTGCTCCAGCTGAGCTCTCTTCTCTTTTAACCCCCCCTCGCCAAGTCTGGCACCTCTCGGGTGGTGCTGGGTTGGCCCACAAGCGCTCATTTCCCCCTGTACTGCCTGGCGGGGGGGCGGGGGGGTCTTTCGATCTCATTGCAGGCACTCTGGGAAATCAGAACTCCATGATCTGCCCCGGGGGAAGGGGAGCACGACCCGGGGACATGGGACAGGGTCAGTTGGGGTTCGTAGCACGCGGCTGGAGGGGATGAGATGAGGGAGAGGGGCCAGCACCATGTTACTTCTGTGTCCACTTCCTGCCCCTCCCCCATCAGCTTCCCAGCCGCATGGAACCCAAACCACATCAGTAACTACAGGCACTTCGAACGAACGCCCAGGGAAGGCAGCGGCAGAGAGATTAAGGGGGCCACTGCTTTTCTTTTAAGGGGCAAAGGACAGATGACAGCCTTGCAGGTCCGTACACCACAGGCTGCAAGTGGAACTGACTAAAACCATTGTTCTGAGTTCATTCTGCAGCCAGCTGTGACAGATGCAGCCACTGGAGCTAGTGTTGGTCCTCCCCATGAATGGCAAGGAGCTCAAACAGGATGAAGTGAGAGGCCCAGCCCCTAGAGTCGTGGCATTACATGCGAATCTCTGCTTTTGTTTACAAAAAAAAATGGTTTGTAGCTGTCATGATTGCAGAGGAAAGCTTGAAAATGTGACTCCCTCTGAAGGGTCAAAAACATGAAGACAAATCTCATGATTCTGGGGAGATGTCTTCATGATTTTTTAACATCAAGGGTTGGCAATAGTGTGCTTCCCTATGATGGTAAGATTTCAACCTCTCCTTCTAGATGCCAGCTCATCCCCCCTCCCCCACCTTTGGAATGGGTCTCGTACTTTCCCACCCTTCCAAGGAAGCCTGTTGACCCTTTCCTCTCCTTGCTGTTTCAGTCAGGATTCAGACATTACAGACCTCATGTTAAATCAGAGCCCAGCCAAGATCAAGGATTCGGAAGGGTCAGATCTCAGCAGGGAGTGTAGATTCAGGACCCTGGAAAACCCAAACCCCATAGATGTGGAATGGCACAAACAATGGAACTGGAGGAAAAGAAGGAGCTGATGAGTGAAAGGGACTGGTTGGTATTTGGAAGAGGGTTTCACATCTCTGAAGAAAGCAAACAACTGACACAGGAACCTACATGTGTGAGGTGGGATCACAGCAAGGAACCTGTCTGGGACAGGAACTGGAACCCAAAGGACCATCACTGGTCAAGGCCAGCAATTTGCTATCTGCCCATTATTGTAAGCACCAGGTAATAAGGGACTTAGAGGGCGAGTCCACTGAGCACAATGTCAGAGCTCAGCTTCTGCACCTTTCTAGCCTCCCTGAGGTCCCGCTGCCTCTGAGATCTGGAGAAGAGATAAGATGCTGGCTGCAGTTCAACCCTTACAGGTGGACACCTAGCACAAGTGCTAGAACCAAAATCTATTACAGTTCTGAATCTACTTTATTATTAGGTTCCTCGAGAGTGTAAATTGAGTCACTTTTATTTTTTCCTCCTTTTATCCACCCCTTCCTTTGTCCATTCTTCCCTCTTCCTTTCTGGAGTTTGTTCATGCAACAGTCATCGGGTCTTCCAGTTACTCATTGCTTTTCAGTGTGAAGGATTTTGGTAATGATATAAATATGGCCCACGCATCAACCACAGTGTCCAATATTCCCATAAATGGGTCATAAGGAACACTGGGGCACATCCTGAACTGGGAGAAGTAAGCAAAACACCACTTCTATCTTCTTCCCTGCTTATGTTTTATGGAATTAAGTTTCTGAGTGAGATAATCAGAGGCCATTGAGAGATCTGTCTTTCCCTCTCCCTTCAGTTCTAACTCTCATTAACCTCCCCTCTACAATATAGCTAAACAACTACTTCATCTCCACTTCCTGTTGACACGTCTCTACTTCTCACAGACATTGTCCTTACACCAGCACAGACTGAACCCAAACCAGCCAGTGAAGTACAGATTATTGTGGTTGAATGAGTTTGCAGAGCTGACTCTGCTCACTGGAAAACTCTAGAAGCCCAACTTCCCGACTGAGCTGGTCCATTCTCATGGGCGTACATATCCTAGGGTCCATGCAGAGTCTATGGGGTGTTAGTACAAGTGCTTTGTTGACATCAAACCTGGCCAAGCATCTTTGCCACTGAACGAGTCTATTGCCTTTTGGGCAGTTTGACTGAGGTCGGCGAGGCCAGCTACCTGGGAAGAGCCAGGACAAGATATGAGCACACAGCCAACAACAGGTGTCCTTTATCAGAGCCCCCAGCGATCAGGGAAGGGTGGAGTGATGGTTCTGGTATCTGCCCATCTCCCACTAACACTGAAGCCCCTGCCTGGATTCCCTTGTACAGGAGGCACTGGCTGTCAGTCCCCGGGTGGGTCTGCAGCCATCAGCCTAGAACACAAGATGGAGGGCACAGCACGGTGCCATGAAACGCAGCCAACAGGGTTAGTCCCGAGAGAGGCTGGGCACCCACAGCTCTCACTGGTTCCAGGGGAAGATGCAGGAACTCAGCACTGCTCAGAATTGGCCCATTATGATGGAGGTGGAACATTCCACTGTAGGCGTGGTGACCTAGACAAACCCAGAGGTGGGAACAGGCAGGGGATGGGAACAATGATGTAAGCTTCCATAGGTGAGGGCTGTGTAAGTCCCACTCCATCCAAATCACAGGGAAAGGAGCCGTTCATGACCCTGGAATTCACTGTCACAGAGCCCCAGCTGGTGAGTCCAGATCTGAAGTGTAATTTGACTCATTTGAGAGTTTAGAGCCAGCCAGAGCCTTCCCCCTACAGCTCCCCTGGGGGGATGTGGGGCAGGTCACTTTGCCCAAAGTAGGAGATGATGACCACCCGTGACTCTGCTGTGATGCAATGATTGTCGGGTTGGCCACCAGGGGCTGCGGCATTTCACACCAGGAGTCGCCCAGAGCACATGGCTGCTGCCTGTAGGTCTGAGTACAGGGACTAGGGTGGTGGAGCAGGGCCTTCTGGGACAAACCTGCTTCCATTGCTAAAGATGGGAAAGTGAGACACAGAGGGTGAAGGAAAGTATTCCTATAAGGGGGAAGGAAACAAGGCAGGGACAAGGCTGGGGGGAGTGGAAATGAGGCATCAGATAAGGGAGGAGGGGGCAGGGGAAATCAAACCAGTTAGTGAGAAACACCAGGGAACTAAGGGGAACGGAAGAGGAGAGACAAAAAAAGGGGTTGTCAAAGAGGCTAGAAGAGAAGAGAAAGGAGAAGCACAGAAGTGGATGGGGGTAAGAAGCAGCCAGTTGTCACTACTAGGGGTTAACAATGCAGGCATTGTACAATTCAAAAAAGGAAAGGGTACAATTGTCCATAGCGGAGAGCTGGCATCAGCTTGGTTCTTACCTTTCCAGAGAGGACATTGCAATTGTTCCTATTTTTGTTATTTGATCACTGCAGCTTGTCTGTCGGAAGTTCATATTGTACCACTGAAGTAGTAAGAGAATGTGTTCCCATCACGAGGTAAGGAATGCACCTTCTCATAGCAATGGAGTGGAAACTAACCAATCTGAGTGTTTTCAGGTGAAGGAAGTGAATCTAGCCTTTGCTGTCAAAGGATACAAGCAGTGTCATAAGAATTAAGCAATATACATAACCAAAGCTTCGGAGAGGTTACTTGTTCTAGTCAAGAATAAGGAAGCCACTTATACCTACTAGATTTTTAAAAAAACAGGTGATTGTATGGAGAGAAAAAGATAAACCAATGCAGCAATTCATCACACAGAAGGTGAGCATTTATATTACCTGTTACAAAATGAATCCAATGACAAATCATTTATTGCCTGAAAAAAATACAGTCTGTCAAATGTTGATCTTTGCCGCAGGTCATATTTTGAGATGCAAGGATGACAGATGGCTCTAGGTTACAGGAAGAAATTAGCTGATCCATCCTTTTAAGGAGGTAAGAACTACAATACGCCATTCCCATAATAGTGAATGATTCTGGTCATACTTTCAGGTGGAGGAAATGTAACTGATGAAATCCTCATCTCTAAAGAGCACAAGAAGTTGCTTTACTGAAGAAAGCAATAAAAATAGGAGCTTGTTCAGATGTAAGTAGTCAGTAATTCTAACCAATGAGGATGATCTTTGCTCCTTTTTCCTTCCTGGATAATGGTTGGTTTTTCCTACAAGGATGTAACAAAGAAAAAGTGAAACTAACCAGAGTGTGAAGAGGAGCATTTCACCTGCTCTCACATTTGCAGAGATAAATTGTCCTACTGATCCTGTTTGTACAGAAGTGATCATTGTTGCTTATTTATCAAATGTCAAGAAATAAGTGGAACTGATCATCTCTATCAAGAGGTAAGGAAGGCACCTCCTCACACCATGGGGGCAGGAATTAAAGGCTCTCTTTCTATTTTCAGGTGAAATGAAGGTCTTCCAATTACAGGGAGGATGATGAATTTAAGAAAAAAAGTCAGCCAGGTAAGACCTGGCCACAGGGAAGAAAAGCATCTTTTACTTGTAGGTCAGAAAAAGGCAAGCAGCCACTTATATGCTTCGAGTTGTAGCCAGGGTAGCTGGCTGTACCTCTAAGAATCAAAGTCTTGCGGTAGAAAGTTGCTGACAAGTAGGTGAGCACTGAAAGGTCTCTAGAAGCTTAATGGTCTGGATGCTAAGGAACCTTCTCCATTGATGACTCTTCATAGCTGGTAATGAGTAATAATTAACAATTCTGTCAAACATTGATTGCAGATTTTTCTAATATGAGATAGGAACAGACCAGGTGGTCATTCCTACCAGGGAGAAGTGAGGGTAAGTGGTTTTCCCTGGTAAGGAGGTACGAAATACCAGTCTCCAAACGAGTGAGGGTAAGTTTTTTGTCCCGGGCAAGGAGGTAAGAAATACCAGTCTCCAACCATCCATGTGTATATCAAGTGGTGTGGATTTTAATTCTGGTCATACTTTCAGGTGGAGGAAATGTAACTGATGAAATCTTCATCTCTAAAGAGCACAAGAAGTTGCTTTACTGAATAAAGCAATAAAAATGGGAGCTACTGGTTCAGATGTAAGTAGTCAGTAATTCTAACTAATGATGATGATCTTTGCTCCTTTTTCCTTCCAAAAAGTGCAACTAACCAGAGTGTGAAGATGAGCATTTCACCTGGTCTCAAATTTGCAGAGATCAATTGTCCAACTGATCCTGTTTGTACAGAAGTGATCATTGTTGCTTATTTATCAAATGTCAAGAAATAAGTGGAACTGAACATTTCTATCAAGAGGTAAGGAAGGCATTATAGACTCTCTTTCTATTTTCAGGTGAAATGAAGGTCTTCCAATTAAAGGGAGGATGATGAATTTAAGAAAAAATGTCAGCCAGATAAGACCTGGCCCCAGGGAAGAAAAACATCTTTTACTTTTAGTTTAGAAAAAGGCAAGCAGCCATTTATATGCTTCAACTTTTAGCCAGGGGAGCTGACTGGACCTCTAAGAAGCAAAGTCTTGCGGTAGAACATTGCTGACAAGTAGGTGAGCACGGAAAGGTCTCTAGAAGCTTAATGATCTGGATGCTAAAGAACCTTCTCCATTGATGACTCTTCATAGCTGGTAATGAGTAATAATAAACAATTCTGTCAACCATTGATTGCAGGTTTTTCTAATATGAGATATGAACAGACCAGGTGGTCATTCCTACCGGGTGAAGTGAGGGTAGGTGGTTGTTCCGGGCAAGGAGGTAAGAAATACCAGTCTCCAAACATCCATGTGTATATCAAGTGGTGTGGATTTCACTTTCTGGGAGAAGAACTGTGGTGGACTTGACTTGTCAAGAGGAGAGTATGAAAAGCAGACGCAAGACAAAGCAACATGGACTTGCCAGTTGCTCAATTCAGGAATTAGCTGATCCATCCTTTTAAGGAGGTAAGAACTACAATACGCCATTCCCATAATAGTAAATGATTCTGGTTATACTTTCAGGTGGAGGAAATGTAACTGATGAAATCTTCATCTCTAAAGGGCACAAGAAGTTGCTTTACTGAAGAAAGCAATAAAAATGGGAGCTACTTGTTCAGATGTAAGTAGTCAGTAATTCTAAGTAATTATGATGATCTTTGCTTCTTTTTCCTTCCTGGATAATGGTTGGTTTTTCCTACAAGGATGTAACAAAGGAAAAGTGCAACTAACCAGAGTGTGAAGAGGAGCATTTCACCTGCTCTCGCATTTGCAGAGATAAATTGTCCAACTGATCCTGTTTGTACAGAAGTGATCATTGTTGCTTATTTATCAAATGTCAAGAAATAAATGGAACTGATCATTTCTATCAAGAGGTAAGGAAGGCACCTCCTCACAGCATGGGGGCAGGAATTAAAGGCTCTCTTTCTATTTTCAGGTGAAATGAAGGTCTTCCAATTAAAGGGAGGATGATAAGAGGCTGCTGAATTTAAGAAAAAATGTCAGCCAGCTAAGACCTGGCCACAGGGAAGAAAAGCATCTTTTTACTTCTAGTTCAGAAAAAGGCAAGCAGCCATTTATATGCCTCACGTTTTAGCCGGGGTAGCTTGCTGTACCTCTAAGAATCAAAGTCTTGCGGTAGAACATTGCTGACAAGTAGGTGAGCACTGAAAGGTCTCTAGAAGCTTAATGATCTGGATGCTAAGGAACCTTCTCCATTGATGACTCTTCATAGCTGGTAATGAGTAATAATAAATAATTCTGTCAAACATTGATTGCAGGTTTTTCTAATATGAGATATGAACAGACCAGGTAGTCATTCCTACCAGGGAGAAGTGAGGGTAAGTGGTTTTCCCGGGCAAGGAGGTAAGAAATACCAGTCTCCAAACATCCATGCGTATATCAAGTGGTGTGGATTTTACTTTCTGGGAGAACAACTGTGGTGGACTTTACTTGTCATGAGGAGAGTATGAAAAGCAGATGCAAGACAAAGCAACATGGACTTGCCAGCTGCTCAATCCATTGAGGACTCCATTGACAGGATGCTGTTATTTCAAGGAAAAACAAAACAAAAAAACTAGTCACTTCAAATAGTTCAGCTAGTAACAAATCTGAATCTGAAGTAAGTCAGGAGAACATCACAGACATGGAGGTAAGCATTTAAGTTTCCCTGGTTGTCAAATGAATCTGGTGCTAAAGCAACACTTACAGCGCAAATTAACAGGTCACATCGCATCTCCAGATGGAAGGAGACCAGAGGGCTGTTTTGTTCTAGAAGGGATGAATGCAAATGCAACTTGCTGAACCAGGCATGTCCGTTAGTAAGGAAAAAAGCACGTTTCTTTAACATTCACGTGGAAATGAATAGATCCTCTTATACTTTCAGATGAGAGAAATGCAGCTGATTTGAATGTTGGGGGTGTCAAAACTTCGGGAAGTTCCTAGAAGCTCTGTGATATCTACAGAAAGGAAACAAGCTAAACTCAGCACTGCTGCCATGAGGTAAGGAATCCCCTCCTAATGGAGAAATTGATGGATCTGGTTTCCCTTCAGGTGAAAGAAATGCAGCTGTTCTGATCTCCTAGGGATTGAGGACTAGAAGCAGTCATATGTCTTAAGAAAGGAACAGATGTTGCCAGATCTGCAGAGAAAACAAAAGTTGCATTCCTTAACTAGAATGGGAAGACAATCACTTATCAATTTTCAAACGCACAATGCAGCAGCCCATCACTGACAAGGAGGTGAGCGTTTCGGATTCTCTTATTGCCAAATGGAACAGATCATGATGCATTGTGTACATTTGTGGGCCTGTAAATCTGATAATAAGCAAATGTGGTTCTCTACAGCCACGGCTGTGCTTTCCAGGAACTAGTTTGTGCAGCTGATGTGTCTTTTCAGGAGAAGAGTAACAGAGGCTCAGTACTGGTGTACAAGGGAATACGAATGGAGCTGAACAGATCCAACACTTGAAAGGACAATTGGATCTCAAAATATGAAACCATGAAAAAGACCCTTAATTCAAGAAAGCAACAGAATTGGTCTAAGGAGAGGTAAGAGAAGCATTTCTTAAGTCTAACAAATGAGCATACCCTGAGCACCACAAAATTGCTAACTTATGTTATGTCAAAGGGTTTGTTACAGCTGACCACACATCTCAAGATCTAAGAGGAGCTGAGTGGGATGGCAGATGTCAGAAGATTCATCTTTCAGGAGGTGATGAAGCTGCTTGTCACTTCTGAGTGACATCAGTGGCTTTGGTTTTACTTTCAGATGAAGGAAACACAGCCAGCATGGACAGTGTTCATGAAACAATGTTCTAAAGTTGCCTGGGGTCACCTCTTGGGTTAAGGGGAGCAGCTGGTCCCATCTGCTGAGATGTAAGCAAAGAAGAAACCACTGGAGGCTGATTAGTGCTGGGACACAGACAATACTCTGGAGTGGCCTGGGGCAGGGTGTGTAACCATAGTGACCAGTGGGTCCTTTCCCCACTGTGGTCCTGGCTCGCATGCACAGGGTGAAACTGATCGCCATGTTTGGGGTCAGGAAGGAATTTTCCTCCAGGGCAGATTGGCCAGAGACCCTGGAGGTTTTTCGCCTTCCTCTGGGGCATCGAGCAGGGACCAGCCCTTTGGGCCATTTAGAAACAGACAGACAATAAAATCCGTCAGAGAACGTGTCTCCCTTCGTCTTTTGCATTTTTTATAAACCTGTCCTGTGCCCCTCTGCCATGCCCATGCTCCCAGCCATGCAGCAGGGCAGAGTCCCTCCCAGGTGAACTGCTCCCCCACCCCAGTGCCAGCATGGCCCCATGTCGCTCTGCCACCACAACAGCGCCCCAGCACAGGGGAGAACAGCCCACCATCCCAGAGAGGGAAAAGCTGTGTGCGCAGCCCCCCAGGGACGGGGAGGGGAAATGGCCAGGTGCACCGGTCGAGGGGAAAGCAGGAAGCACAGTGGCACTGTTACCATGTTCCTCTCTCAGGATGCCCGGAGGGGCCAGGGCAAGGCCTTTGGTCGGCCACATCCAAGCGCTCTGCCCGGCTGCTCTGGTGGTAAGAGCCCCTCTGGCCAAGCCACCGAGGAGCGGCGGGGCCACCGCTTCCTGAGCACCCGAACTGGCCTCACAGCCTAGCAGCGAATAATAGTCCCCCAGGGCGGGTTCAACTCTGGCTGCCCCTCGCTCCAGATGGGGCCATTGGGGATCCAAGAAGCTCTTGCCTTCAGCCAGCATTTCCCAGGAGCTGGGAGCCAGAAGCCTGCTGTCCCCTGCAGTCTGCTCCAGCTGAACGCTCTTCTCTTTTAACCCCCCCTCGCCAAGTCTGGCACCTCTCGGGTGGTTCTGGTTTGGCCCACAAGCGCTCATTCCCCCTGTGCTGCCTGGCGGGGCGGGGGTCTGTCGATCTCATTGCAGGCACTCTGGGAAATCAGAACTCCATGATCTGCCCCGAGGAACGGGGAGCACGACCAGGGGACACAGGACAGGGTCAGTTGGGGTTTGTAGCACGCGGCTGGAGGGGATGAGATGAGGGAGAGGGGCCAGCACCATGTTACTTCTGTGTCCACTTCCTGCCCCTCCCCCATCAGCTTCCCAGCCGCATGGAACCCAAACCACATCAGTAACTACAGGCACTTGGAACGAACGCCCAGGGAAGGCAGCGGCAGAGAGATTAAGGGGGCCGCTGCTTTTCTTTTAAGGGGCAAAGGACAGATGACAGCCTTGCAGGTCCGTACACCACAGGCTGCAAGTGAAACTGACTAAAACCATTGTTCTGAGTTCATTCTGCAGCCGGCTGGAGCTAGTGTTGGTCCTCCCCATAAATGGCAACGACCTCAAACAGGATGAAGTGAGAGGCCCAGCCCCTAGAGTCATGGCATTACATGCGAATCTCTGCTTTTGTTTACAAAAAAAATGGTTGTAGCTGTCATGGTTGCAGAGGAAAGCTTGAAAATGTGACTCCCTCTGAAGGGTCAAAAACATGAAGACAAATCTCATGATTTTGCGGAGGTGTGTTCATGATTTTTTAAAATCAAGGGTTGGCAATAGTGTGCTTCCCTATGATGGTCAGATTTCAACCTCTCCTTCTAGATGCCAGCTAAAACCCCCTCCCCCGCCTTTGGAATGGGTCTGGTACTTTCCCACCCTTCCAAGGAAGCCTGTTGACCCTTTCCTCCCGTTGCTGTCTCAGTCAGGATTCAGACATTACAGGCCTCATGTTAAATCAGAGCCCACCCAAGATCAGGGATTTGGAAGGGTCAGAACTCAGCAGGGAGTGTAGATTCAGGACCCTGGAAAACCCAACCCCCATAGATGTGGAATGGCACAAACAATGGAACTGGAGGAAAAGAAGGAGCTGATGAGTGAAAGGGACTGGTTGGTATTTGGAAGAGGGTTTCACATCTCTGAAGAAAGCAAACAACTGACACAGGAACCTACATGTGTGAGGTGGGATCACAGCAAGGAACCTGTCTGGGACAGGAACTGGAACCCAAGGGACCATCACTGGTCAATGCCAGCAATTTGCTATCTGCCCATTATTGTAAGCACCAGGTAATAAGGGACTTAGAGGGCGAGTCCACTGAGCACCATGTCAGAGCTCAGCTTCTGCACCTTTCTAGCCTCCCTGAGGTCCCGCTGCCTCTGAGATCTGGAGAAGAGCTAAGATGCTGGCTGCATTTCAACCCTTACAGGTGGACACCTAGCACAAGTGCTAGAACCAAAATCTTTTACAGTTCTGAATATACTTTATTATTATTTTCCTCAAGAGTGTAAATTGAGTCACTTTTATTTTTTCCTCCTTTTATCCACTCCTTCCTTTGTCCATTCTTCCCTCTTCCTTTCTGGAGTTTGTTCATGCAACAGTCATCGGGTCTTCCAGTTACTCATTGCTTTTCAGTGTGAAGGATTTTGGTAATGATATAAATATGTCCCACGCATCAACCTCAGTGTCCAATATTCCCATAAATGGGTCATAAGGAACACTGGGGCACATCCTGAACTGGGAGAAGTAAGCAAAACACCACTTTATCTTCTTCCCTGCTTATGTTTTATGGAATTATGTTTCTGGGTGAGATAATCAGAGACCATTGAGAGATCTGTCTTTCCCTCTCCCTTCCCTTCAGTTCTAGCTCTCATTAACCTCCCCTCTACAATATAGCTAAACAACTACTTCATCTCCACTTCCTGTTGACACGTCTCTAGTTCTCACAGACATTGTCCTTACACCAGCACAGACTGAACTCAAACCAGCCAGTGAAGTACAAATTGTTGTGGTGGAATGAGTTTGCAGAGCTGACTCTGCTCACTGGAAAACTCTAAAAGCCCAACCTCCTGACGGAGCTGGTCCATTCTCATGGGCGTACATATCGTAGGGTCCATGCGAAGTCTATATGGTGTTAGTACAAGTGCTTTGTTGACATCAAACCTGGCCAAGCGTCTTTGCCACTGAATGAGTCTGTTGCCTTTTGGGCAGTTTGACTGAGGTCGGCAAGGCCAGCTACCTGGGAAGAGCCAGGACAAGGTATGGGCACACAGCCAACAACAGGTGTCCTTTTATCAGAGCCCCCAGCGATCATGGAAGGGTGGAGGGATGGTTCTGGTATCTGCCCATCTCCCACTAACACTGA
This sequence comes from Chrysemys picta bellii, assembly GCF_011386835.1. Taxonomy (NCBI): domain Eukaryota; kingdom Metazoa; phylum Chordata; order Testudines; family Emydidae; genus Chrysemys; species Chrysemys picta. Next base: position 8,202,169 of record NC_088804.1, on the reverse strand, counting down.
AGCCCCTGCCTGTATTCCCCTGTACAGGAGGCACTGGCTGTCAGTCCCCGGGTGGCTCTGCAGTGATCAGCCTAGAACACAAGATGGAGGGCACAGCACGGTGCCATGAAACGCAGCCAACAGGGTTAGTCCCGAGAGAGGCTGGGCACCCACAGCTCTCACTGGTTCCAGAGAGAGATGCAGGAACTCAGCACTGCTCAGAATTGGCCCATTATGATGGAGGTGGAACATTCCAATGTAGGCGTGGTGACCTAGACAAATCCAGAGGTGGGGACAGGCAGGGGATGGGAACTATGATGCTGTGTAAGTCCCACTCCATCCAAATCACAGGGAAAGGAGCCGTTCATGATCCTGGAATTCATTGTCACAGAACCCCAGCTGGTGACTCCAGATCTGAAGTGTAATTTGACTCATTTGAGAGTTTAGAGCCAGCCAGAGCCTTCCCTCTACAGCTCCCCTGGGGGATGTGGGGCAGGTCACTTTGCCCAAAGGAGGAGGTGATGACCACCCGTGACTCTGCTGTTATGCGTGATTGTTGGGTCGGCCACCAGGGGCTGCTGCATTTCACACCAGGATGTCGCCCAGAGCACATGGCTGCTGCCTGTAGGTCTGAGTACAGGGACTAGAGTGGTGGAGCAGGGCCTTCTGGGACAAACCTGCTTCCATTGCTAAAGATGGGAAAGTGAGACACAGAAGGGTGAAGGAAAGTATTCCTATAAGGGGGAAGGAAACAAGGCAGGGACAAGGCTGGGGGGGAGTGGAAATGAGGCATCAGATAAGGGGGGGGGGGAATCAAAGAAGTTAGTGATAAACACCAGGGAACTAAGGGGAACGGAAGAGGAGAGACAAAAAAAGGAGTAGTCAAAGAGGCTAGAAGAGAAGAGAAAGGAGAAGCACAGAAGTGGATGGGGGTAAGAAGCAGCCAGTTGTCACTACTAGGGGTTAACAATGCAGGCATTGTACAATTCAAAAAAGGAAAGGGTACAATTGTCCATAGCGGAGAGCTGGCATCAGCTTGGTTCTTACCTTTCAAGAGATGACATTGCAATTGTTCCTATTTCTGTTGATTTGATCACTGCAGCTTGTCTGTCAGAAGTTCATATTGTACCACTGAAGTAGTACGAGAAACTGTTCCCATCAAGAGGTAAGGAATGCACCTTCTCATAGCAATGGAGTGGAAACTAACCAATCTGAGTGTTTTTAGGTGAAGGAAGTGAATCTATCCTTTGCTGTCAAAGGCTACAAGCAGTGTCATAAGAATTAAGCAATATACATAACCAAAGCTTCGGAGAGGTTACAGAAGTATTTACTTGTTCTAGTCAAGAATAAGGAAGGCACTTATACCTACTAGATTTTTAACAAAACAGGTGATTGTATGGAGAGAAAAAGATAAACCAATGCAGCAATTCATCACAGAGAAGGTGAGCATTTATACTCTCTGTTACAAAATGAATCCAATGACAAATCATTTATTGCATGACAAAAATACTCTGTCAAACATTGATCTTTGGCGCAGGTCATATTTTGAGATGCAAGGATGACAGATGGCTCTACGTTACAGGAAGAAATTAGCTGATCCCTCCTTTTAAGGAGGTAAGAAAAACAATACACCATTCCCATAATAGTAACTGATTCTGGTCAAGACTTCCAGGTGGAGGAAATGTAACTGATGAAATCTTCATCTCTAAAGAGCACAAGAAGTTGCTTTACTGAAGACAGCAATAAAAATGGGAGCTACTGGTTCACATGTAAGTAGTCAGTAATTCTAACTAATGATGATGATCTTTGCTCCTTCTTCCTTCCAAAAAGTGCAACTAACCAGAGTGTGAAGAGGAGCATTTCACCTGGTCTCAAATTTGCAGAGATAAATTGTCCAACCGATTCTATTTGTACAGAAGTGATCATTGTTGCTTATTTATCAAAAGTCAAGAAATAAGTGGAACTGATCATTTCTATCAAGAGGTAAGGAAGGCACCTCCTCACAGCATGGGGGCAGGAATTAAAGTCTCTCTTTCTATTTTCAGGTGAAATGAGGTCTTCCAATTAAAGGTAGGATTATAAGAGGCTGCAGAATTTAAGAAAAAAAGTCAGCCAGGTAAGACCTGGCCGCAGGGAAGAAAAGCATCTTTTACTTCTAGTTCAGAAAAAGTCAAGCAGCCATTTATATTCTTCAAGTTTTAGCCAGGGTAGTTGGCTGTACCTCTAAGAATCAAAGTCTCGTGGTAGAACATTGCTGACAAGTAGGTGAGCACTGAAAGGTCTCTTAAAGCTTAATGATCTGGATGCTAAGGAACCTTCTCCATTGATGACTCTTCATAGCTGGTAATGAGTAATAATAAACAATTCTGTCAAACATTGATTGCAGGTTTTTTGAATATGAGATATGAACAGACCAGGTGGTCATTCCTACCAGGGAGAAGTGAGGGTAAGTGGCTGTCCCGGGCAAGGAGGTAAGAAAAACTCATGGATGTTTGGAGACTGGTATATCAAGTGGTGTGGATTTTACTTCAGGGAGAAGATCTGTGGTGGACCTTACTTGTCATGGGGAGAGTATGAAAAGCAGATGCAAGAGAAAGCAACTTGGACTTGCCAGGTGCTCAATCCATTGAGGAGTCCAATGACAAGATGCTGTTATTTCAAGGAGAAAAAAAACAAAAAAACTAGTCACATCAAATAGTTCAGCTAGTAACAAATCTGAATCTGAAGTAAGTCAGGAGAACATCACAGACATGGAGGTAAGCATTTAAGTTTCCCTGGTTGTCAAATGAATCTTGTGCTAAAGCAACACTTACAGCGCAAATTAACAGGTCACATCGCATCTCCAGATGGAAGGAGACCAGAGGGCTGTTTTGTTCTAGAAGGGATGAATGCAAATGCAACTTGCTGAACCAGGCATGTCCGTTAGTAAGGAAAAAAGCACGTTTCTTTAACATTCACGTGGAAATGAATAGATCCTCTTATACTTTCAGATGAGAGAAATGCAACTGATTTGAATGTTGCGGGTGTGAAAACTTCGGGAAGTTCCTAGAAGCTCTGTGATATCTACAGCAAGGAAACAAGCTAAACTCAGCACTGCTGCCATGAGGTAAGGGACTCCCCTCCTAGTGCAGAAATTGTTGGATCTGGTTTCCCTTCAGGTGAAAGAAATGCAGCTGATCTGATCTCCTAGGGATTGAGGACTAGAAGCAGTCATATGTCTTAAGAAAGGAACACATGTTGCCAGATCTGCAGAGAAAACAAAGTTGCCTTCCTTAACTAGAATTGGAAGACAATCACTTACCAAGTTTCAAACCCACAATGCAGCAGCCCATCACTGACAAGGAGGTGAGCGTTTCGGATTCTCTTATTGCCAAATGGAACAGATCATGATGCATTGTGTACATTTGTGGGCCTGTAAATCTGATAATAAGCAAATGCTGATCTCTACAGCCACGGCTGTGCTTTCCAGGAACTAGTTTGTGCAGCTGATGTGTCTTTTCAGGAGAAGAGTTACAGAGGCTCAGTACTGGAGTACAGGGGAATAGGAATGGAGCTGAACAGATCCAACACCTGAAAGGACAATTGGATCTCAAAATATGAAACCATGAAAAAGACCCTTCATTCAAGAAAGCAACAGAATTGGCTCTAAGGAGAGGTAAGAGAAGCATTTCTTAAGTCTAACAAATGAGCATACCCTGAGCACCACAAAATTGCTAACTTATGTTGTGTCAAAGGGTTTGTTACAGCTGACCACACATCTCAAGATCTAAGAGGAGCTGAGTGGGATGGCAGATGTCAGAAGATTCATCTTTCAGGAGGTGATGAAGCTGCTTGTCACTTCTGAGTGACATCAGTGGCTTTGGTTTTACTTTCAGATGAAGGAAACACAGCCAGCATGGACAGTGTTCATGAAACAATGTTCAAAAGTTGCCTGGGGCACCTCTTGGGTTAAGGGGAGCAGCTGGTCCCATCTGCTGAGATGTAAGCAAAGAAGAAACCACTGGAGGCTGATTAGTGCTGGGACACAGACAATACTCTGGAGGAGCCAGGGGCAGGGTGTGTAATCATAGTGACCAGTGGGTCCTTTCCCCACTGTGGTCCTGGCTCGCATGCACAGGGTGAAACTGATCGCCATGTTTGGGGTCAGGAAGGAATTTTCCTCCAGGGCAGATTGGCCAGAGACCCTGGAGGTTTTTCGCCGTCCTCTGGGGCATCGAGCAGGGACCAGCCCTTTGGGCCATTTAGAAACAGACAGACAATAAAATCCGTCAGAGAACATGTCTCCCTTTGTCTTTTGTCTTTTCTATAAACCTGTTCTGTGCCCCTCTGCCATGCCCGTGCTCCCAGCTATGCAGCAGGGCAAAGTCCCTCCCAGGTGAACTGCTCCCCCCCCAGTGCCAGCATGGCCCCATGTCGCTCTGCCACCCCAACAGCGCCCCAGCACAGGGGAGAACAGCCCACCATCCCAGAGAGGGAAAAGCTGTGTGCGCGGCCCCCCAGGGACGGGGAGGGGAAATGGCCAGGTGCACCGGTCGAGGGGAAAGCAGGATGCACAGCGACACTGTTACCATGTTCCTCTCTCAGGATGCCCGGAGGGGCCAGGGCAAGGCCTTTGGTCGGTCACATCCAAGCGCTCTGCCCGGCTGCTCTGGTGGTAAGAGCCCCTCTGGCCAAGCCACCGAGGAGCGGCGGGGCCACCGCTTCCTGAGCACCCGAACTGGCCTCACAGCCTAGCAGCGAATAATAGTCCCCCAGGGCGGGTTCAACTCTGGCTGCCCCTTGCTCCAGATGGGGCCATTGGGGATCCAAGAAGCTCTTGCCTTCAGCCAGCATTTCCCAGGAGCTGGGAGCTAGACGCCTGCTGTCCCCTGCAGTCTGCTCCAGCTGAGCGCTCTTCTCTTTTAACCCCCCCTCGCCAAGTCTGGCACCTCTCGGGTGGTGCTGGTTTGGCCCACAAGCGCTCATTCCCCCTGTACTGCCTGGCGGGGGGGGGGGGGGGGGCGGTGGTCTGTCGATCTCATTGCAGGCACTCTGGGAAATCAGAACTCCATGATCTGCCCCGAGGGACGGGGAGCACGACCAGGGGACACAGGACAGGGTCAGTTGGGGTTCGTAGCACGCGGCTGGAGGGGATGAGATGAGGGAGAGGGGCCAGCACCATGTTACTTCTGTGTCCACTTCCTGCCCCTCCCCCATCAGCTTCCCAGCCGCATGGAACCCAAACCACATCAGTAACTACAGGCACTTCGAACGAACGCCCAGGGAAGGCAGCAGCAGAGAGATTAAGGGGGCCACGGCTTTTCTTTTAAGGGGCAAAGGACAGATGACAGCCTTGCAGGTCCGTACACCACAGGCTGCAAGTGGAACTGACTAAAACCATTGTTCTGAGTTCATTCTGCAGCCAGCTGGAGCTAGTGTTGGTCCTCCCCATGAATGGCAAGGAGCTCAAACAGGATGAAGTGAGAGGCCCAGCCCCTAGAGTCATGGCATTACATGCGAATCTCTGCTTTTCTTTAAAAAAAAAATGGTTTGTAGCTGTCATGGTTGCAGAGGAAAGCTTGAAAATGTGACTCCCTCTGAAGGGTCAAAAACATGAAGACAAATCTCATGATTCTGGGGAGGTGTGTTCATGATTTTTTAAAATCAAGGGTTGGCAATAGTGTGCTTCCCTATGATGGTAAGATTTCAACCTCTCCTTCTAGATGCCAGCTCATCCCCCCTCCCCCACCTTTGGAATGGGTCTCGTACTTTCCCACCCTTCCAAGGAAGCCTGTTGACCCTTTCCTCTCCTTGCTGTCTCAGTCAGGATTCAGACATTACAGACCTCATGTTAAATCAGAGCCCACCCAAGATCAAGGATTCGGAAGGGTCAGATCTCAGCAGGGAGTGTAGATTCAGGACCCTGGAAAACCCAAACCCCATAGATGTGGAATGGCAGAAACAATGGAACTGGAGGAAAAGAAGGAGCTGATGAGTGAAAGGGACTGGTTGGTATTTGGAAGAGGGTTTCACATCTCTGAAGAAAGCAAACAACTGACACAGGAACCTACATGTGTGAGGTGGGATCACAGCAAGGAACCTGTCTGGGACAGGAACTGGAACCCAAGGGACCATCACTGGTCAAGGCCAGCAATTTGCTATCTGCCCATTATTGTAAGCACCAGGTAATAAGGGACTTAGAGGGCGAGTCCACTGAGCACCATGTCAGAGCTCAGCTTCTGCACCTTTCTAGCCTCCCTTAGGTCCCGCTGCCTCTGAGATCTGGAGAAGAGCTAAGATGCTGGCTGCAGTTCAACCCTTACAGGTGGACACCTAGCACAAGTGCTAGAACCAAAATCTATTACAGTTCTGAATCTACTTTATTATTATTTTCCTCGAGAGTGTAAATTGAGTCACGTTTATTTTTTCCTCCTTTTATCCACCCCTTCCTTTGTCCATTCTTCCCTCTTCCTTTCTGGAGTTTGTTCATGCAACAGTCATCGGGTCTTCCAGTTACTCATTGCTTTTCAGTGTGAAGGATTTTGGTAATGATATAAATATGGCCCATGCATCAACCTCAGTGTCCAATATTCCCATAAATGGGTCATAAGGAACACTGGGGCACATCCTGAACTGGGAGAAGTAAGCAAAACACCACTTCTATCTTCTTCCCTGCTTATGTTTTATGGAATTATGTTTCTGAGTGAGATAATCAGAGGCCATTGAGAGATCTGTCTTTCCCTCTCCCTTCAGTTCTAGCTCTCATTAACCTCCCCTCTACAATATAGCTAAACAACTATTTCATCTCCACTTCCTGTTGACACGTCTCTAGTTCTCACAGACATTGTCCTTACACCAGCACAGACTGAACCCAAACCAGCCAGTGAAGTACAAATTTTTGTGGTGGAATGAGTTTGCAGAGCTGACCCAGCTCACTGGAAAACTCTAAAAGCCCAACCTCCTGACTGAGCTGGTCCATTCTCATGGGCGTACATATCGTAGGGTCCATGCAGAGTCTATAGGGTGTTAGTACAAGTGCTTTGTTGACATCAAACCTGGCCAAGCATCTTTGCCACTGAACGAGTCTGTTGCCTTTTGTGCAGTTTGACTGAGGTCGGAGAGGCCAGCTACCTGGGAAGAGCCAGGACAAGGTATGGGCACACAGCCAACAACAGGTGTCCTTTTATCAGAGCCCCCAGCGATCATGGAAGGGTGGAGGGATGGTTCTGGTATCTGCCCATCTCCAGCGAACAGTGAAAGCCCTGCCTGTATTCCCCTGTACAGGAGGTGCTGGCTGTCAGTCCCCGGGTGGGTCTGCAGCCCTCAACCTAGAACACAAGATGGAGGGCACAGCACGGTGCCATGAAACGCAGCCAACAGGGGTAGTCCTGAGAGAGGCTGGGAACCCACAGCTCTCACTGGTTCCAGAGGGAGATGCAGGAACTCAGCACTGCTCAGAATTGGCCCATTATGATGGAGGTGGAACATTCCACTGTAGGCGTGGTGACCTAGACAAACCCAGAGGTGGGAACATTCAGGGGATGGGAACTATGATTTAAGCTTCCATAGGTGAGGGCTGTGTAAGTCCCACTCCATCCAAATCACAGGGAAAGGAGCCGTTCATGACCCTGGAATTCACTGTCACAGAGCCCCAGCTGGTGAGTCCAGATCTGAAGTGTAATTTGACTCATTTGAGAGTTTAGAGCCAGCCAGAGCCTTCCCCCTACAGCTCCCCTGGGGGATGTGGGGCAGGTCACCACCAAAGGAGGAGGTGATGACCACCCGTGACTCTGCTGTGATGCAATGATTGTCGGGTTGGCCACCAGGGGCTGCCGCATTTCATACCAGGATGTCGCTCAGAGCACATGGCTGCTGCCTGTAGGTCTGAGTACAGGGACTAGGGTGTTGGAGCAGGGCCTTCTGGGACCAACCTGCTTCCATTGCTAAAGATGGGAAAGTGAGACACAGAGGGTGAAGGAAAGTATTCCTATAAGGGGGAAGGAAACAAGGCAGAGACAAGGCTGGAGAGAGTGGAAATGAGGCATCAGATAAGGGAGGAGGGGGCGGGGGAAATCAAACCAGTTAGTGAGAAACACCAGGGAACTAAGGGGAACGGAAGAGGAGAGACAAAAAAAGGAGTTGTCAAAGAGGATAGAAGAGAAGAGAAAGGAGAAGCACAGAAGTGGATGGGGGTAAGAAGCAGCCAGTTGTCACTACTAGGGGTTAACAATGCAGGCATTGTACAATTCAGAAAAGCAAAGGGTACAATTGTCCATAGCGGAGAGCTGGCATCAGCTTGGTTCTTACCTTTCAAGAGAGGACATTGCAATTGTTCCTATTTCTGTTGATTTGATCACTGTAGCTTGTCTGTCAGAAGTTCATATTGTACCACTGAAGTAGTAAGTGAAACTGTTCCTATCAAGAGGTAAGGAATGCACCTTCCCATAGCAATGGAGTGGAAACTAACCAATCTGAGTGTTTTCAGGTGAAGGAAGTGAATCTAGCCTTTGCTGTCAAAGGCTACAAGCAGTGTGATAAGAATTAAGCAATATACGTAACCAAAGCTTCTGAGAGGTTACGGAAGTATGTACTTGTTCTAATCAAGAATAAGGAAGCCACTTATACCTACACGATTTTTAACAAAACAGTTGATTGTATGGAGAGAAAAAGATAAACCAATGCAGCAATTCATCACACAGAAGGTGAGCATTTATACTCCCTGTTACAAAATGAATCCAATGACAAATCATTTGTTGCATGACAAAAATACTCTGTCAAACATTGATCTTTGCCGCAGGTCATATTTTGAGATGCAAGGATGACAGATGGCTCTAGGTTACAGGAAGAACTTAGCAGATCCGTCCTTTTAAGGAGATAAGAAAAACAAAACGCCATTCCCATAATAGGATCTTTACTCCTTTTTCCTTCCTGGATAATGGTTGGTTGTTCCTACAAGGATGTAACAAAGAAAAAGTGCAACTAACCAGAGTGTGAAGATGAGCATTTCACCTAATCTTGCATTTGCAGAGATAAATTGTCCAACCGATCCTGTTTGTACAGAAGTGATCATTGTTGCTTATTTATCAAATGTCAAGAAATAAGTGGAACTGATCATTTCTATGAAGAGGTAAGGAAGGCACCTCCTCACAGCATAGGGGCAGGAATTAAAGGCTCTCTTTCTATTTTCAGGTAAAATGAATTTCTTCCAATTAAAGGGAGGATGATTAGAGGATGCAGAATTTAAGAAAAAAATTCATCCAGGTAAGACCTGGCCACAGGGAAGAAAAGCATCTTTTACTTCTAGTTCAGAAAAAGGCAAGCAGCCATTTATATGCTTCAAATTTTAGCCAGGGTAGCTGGCGGTACCTCTAAGAATCAAAGTCTTGGGGTAGAACATTGCTGACAAGTAGGTGAGCACTGAAAGGTCTAGAAGCTTAATGATCTGGATGCTAAGGAACCTTCTCCATTTTTGACTCTTCATAGCTGGTAATGAGTAATAATCAATAATTCTGTCAAACATTGATTGCAGGTTTTTCTAATATGAGATATGAACAGACCAGGTGGTCATTCCTACCAGGGAAAAGTGAGGGTAATTTCTTCTTCCGGGCAAGGAGGTAAGAAATACCAGTCTCCAACCATCCATGTGTATATCAAGTGGTGTGGATTTTACTTTCTGGGAGAAGAACTGTGGTGAACTTTACTTGTCATGGGGAGAGTATGAAAAGCAGACGCAAGACAAAGCAACATGGACTTCCAGTTGCTCAATCCAGGAATTAGCTGATCCATCCTTTTAAGGAGGTAAGAAATACAACACGCCATTCCCATAATAGTCAATGATTCTGGTCATACTTTCAGGTGGAGGAAATGTAACTGATGAAATCTTCATCTTTAAACAGCACAAGAAGTTGCTTTACTGAATAAAGCAATAAAAATGGGAGCTACTTGTTCAGATGTAAGTAGTCAGTTATTCTAACCAATGATGATGATCTTTGCTCCTTTTTCCTTCCAAAAAGTGCAACTAACCAGAGTGTGAAGAGGAGCTTTTCACCTGCTCTCGCATTTGCAGAGATAAATTTTCCAACTGATCCTGTTTGTACAGAAGTGATCATTGTTGCTTATTCATCAAAGGTCAAGAAATAAGTGGAACTGATCATTCCTATCAAGAGGTAAGGAAGGCACCTCCTCACAGCATGGGGGCAGGAATTAAAGGCTCACTTTCTATTTTCAGGTGAAATGAAGGTCTTCCAATTAAAGGGAGGATGATAAGAGGCTGCAGAATTTAAGAAACAAAGTCAGCCAGGTAAGACCTGGCCACAGGGAAGAAAAGCATCTTTTACTTCTAGTTCAGAAAAAGGCAAGCAGCCATTTATATGCTTCAAGTTTTAGCCAGGGTAGCTGGCTGTTCCTCTAAGAATCAAAGTCTTGCGGTAGAACATTGCTGATTAGTAGGTGAGCACGGAAAGGTCTCTAGAAGCTTAATGATCTGGATAGTAAGGAACCTTCTCCATTGATGACTCTACATAGCTGGTAATGAGTAATAATAAACAATTCTGTCAAATATTGCAGGTTTTTCGAATATGAGATATGAACAGACCAGGTGGACATTCCTACCAGGGAGAAGTGAGGATAAGAGGTTGTCCCGGGGAAGGAGGTAAGAAATACCAGTCTCCAACCATCCATGTGTATATCAAGTGGTGTGGATTTTACTTTCTGGGAGAAGAACTGTGGTGGACTTGACTTCTCATGGGGAGAGTATGAAAAGCAGACGCAAGACAAAGCAGCACGGACTTGCCAGTTGCTCAATCCAGGAAAGAGTTGATCCATCATTTTAAGGAGGTAAGAAATGCAATACGCTATTCCCATAATAGTAAATGATTCTGGTCATACTTTCAGGTGGAGGAAATGTAACTGATGAAATCTTCATCTCTAAAGAGGACAAGAAGTTGCTTTACTGAATAAAGCAATAAAAATGGGAGCTACTGGTTCAGATGTAAGTAGTCAGTAATTCTAAGCAATTCTGATGATCTTTGCTTCTTTTTCCTTCCTGGATAATGGTTGGTTTTTCCTACAAGGATGTAACAAAGGAAAAGTGCAACTAACCAGAGTGTGAAGAGGAGCATTTCACCTGCTCTCGCATTTGCAGAGATAAATTGTCCAACTGATCCTGTTTGTACAGAAGTGATCATTGTTGCTTATTCATGAAAGGTCAAGAAATAAGTGGAACTGAACATTTCTATCAAGAGGTAAGGAAGGCACCTCCTCACAGCATGGGGGCAGGAATGAAAGGCTCTCTTTCTATTTTCAGGTGAAATGAAGGTCTTCCAATTAAAGGGAGCCTGCTGAATTTCAGAAATAAGTCAGCCAGGTAAGACCGGGCCGCAGGGAAGAAAAGCATCTTTTTCTTCTAGTTCAGAAAAAGGTAAGCAGTCATTTATATGCTTCAAATTTTAGCCAGGGTAGCTGGCTGTTCCTCTAAGAATCAAAGTCTTGCGGTAGAACATTGCTGACAAGTAGGTGAGCACGGAAAGGTCTCTAGAAGCTTAATGATCTGGATGCTAAGGAACCTTCTCCATTGATGACTCTTCTTAGCTGGTAATGAGTAATAATAAACAATTCTGTCAAACATTGATTGCAGGTTTTTCGAATATGAGATATGAACAGACCAGGTGGACATTCCTACCTGGGAGAAGTGAATGTAAGTTTCTTGTCCCGGGCAAGGAGGTAAGAAATACCAGTCTCCAACCATCCATGTGTATATCAAGTGGTGTGGATTTTCCTTTCTGGGAGAAGAACTGTGGTGGACTTGACTTGTCATGGGGAGAGTATGAAAAGCAGACGCAAGACAAAGCAACATGGACTTGCCACTTGTTCAATCCAGGAATGAGCTGATCCATCCTTTTAAGGAGGTAAGAAATGCAATACGCCATTCCCATAATAGTCAATGATTCTGTTCATACTTACAGGTGGAGGAAATGTAACTGATGAAATCTTCATCTCTAAAGAGCACAAGAAGTTGTTTTACTTTATAAAGCAATAAAAATGGGAGCTACTGTTTCAGATGTAAGTAGTCAGTAATTCTAACTAATGATGATGATCTTTGCTCCTTTTTCCTTCCAAAAAGTGCAGCTAACCAGAGTGTGAAGATGAGCATTTCAGCTGCTCTCGCATTTGCAGAGATAAATTTTCCAACAGATTCTATTTTATACAGAAGTGATCATTGTTGCTTATTTATCAAATGTCAAGAAAAAAGTGGAACTGATCATTTCTATCAAGAGGTAAGGAAGGCACCTCCTCACAGCATTGGGGCAGGAATTAAAGGCTGTCTTTCTATTTTCAGATGAAATGAAGCTCTTCCAATTAAAGGGAGGATGATAAGAGGCTGCTGAATTTAAGAAAAAAAGTCAGCCAGGTAAGACCTGTCCACAGAGAAGAAAAGCATCTTTTACTTCTAGTTCAGAAAAAGACAAGCAGCCACTTATATGCTTCAAGTTTTAGCCAGGGTATCTGGCTGTACCTGTAAGAATCAAAGTCTTGCGGTAGAACGTTGCTGACAAGTAGGTGAGCACGGAAAGGTCTCTAGAAGCTTAATGATCTGGATAGTAAGGAACCTTCTCCATTGATGACTCTTCATAGCTGGTAATGAGTAATAATAAATAATTCTGTCAAACATTGATTGCAGGTTTTTCTAATATGAGATATGAACAGACTAGGTGGTCATTCCTACCAGGGAGAAGTGTGGGTAAGTGGCTGTCCCAGGCAAGGAGGTAAGAAAAACTCATGGATGTTTGGAGACTGGTATATCAAGTGGTGTGGATTTTTCTTCAGGGAGAAGATCTGTGGTGGACCTCACTTGTCATGGGGAGAATATGAAAAGCAGATGCAAGACAAAGCAACTTGGACTTGCCAGGTGCTCAATCCATTGAGGACTGCAGTGACAAGATGCTGTTATTTCAAGGAGAAACAAAACAAAAAAACTAGTCACATCAAATAGTTCAGCTAGTAACAAATCTGAATCTGAAGTAAGTCAGGAGAACATCACAGACATGGAGGTAAGCATTTAAGTTTCCCTGGTTGTCAAATGAATCTTGTGCTAAAGCAACACTTACAGCGCAGATTAACAGGTCACATCTTATCTCCAGATGGAAGGAAACCAGAGGGCTGTTTTGTTCTAGAAGGGATGAATGCAAATGCAACTTGCTGAACCAGGCATGTCCGTTCGTAAGGAAAAAAGCACGTTTCTTTAACATTCACGTGGAAATGAATAGATCCTCTTATACTTTCAGATGAGAGAAATGCAACTGATTTGAATGTTGAGGGTGTGACAACTTCGGGAAGTTCCTAGAAGCTCTGTGATATCTACAGAAAGGAAACAAGCTAAACTCAGCACTGCTGCCATGAGGTAAGGGACTCCCCTCCTAATGGAGAAATTGATGGATCTGGTTTCCCTTCAGGTGAAAGAAATGCAGCTGATCTGATCTCCTAGGGATTGAGGACTATAAGCAGTCATATGTCTTAGGAACACATGTTGCCAGATCTGCAGAGAAAACAAAGTTGCCTTCCTTAACTAGAATGGGAAGATAATCACTTATCAAGTTACAAACCCACAATGCAGCAGCCCATCACTGACTAGGAGGTGAGCGTTTCGGATTCTCTTATTGCCAAATGGAACAGATCATGATGCATCATGTACATTTGTGGGCCTGTAAATCTGATAATAAGCAAATGCTGATCTCTACAGCCACGGCTGTGCTTTCCAGGAACTAGTTTCTGAGCTGATGTGTCTTTTCAGGAGAAGAGTTACAGAGGCTCAGTACTGGAGTAGAAGGGAATAGGAATGGAGCTGAACAGATCCAACACTTGAAAGGACAATTGGATCTCAAAATATGAAACCATGAAAAAGACCCTTCATTCAATAAAGCAACAGAATTGGCTCAAAGGAGAGGTAAGAGAAGCATTTCTTAAGTCTAACAAATGAGCATACCCTGAGCGCCACAAAATTGCTAACTTATGTTGTGTCAAAGGGTTTGTTACAGCTGACCACACATCTCAAGATCTAAGAGGAGCTGAGTGGGATGGCAGATGTCAGAAGATTCATCTTTCAGGAGGTGATGAACCTGCTTGTCATTTCTGAGTGACATCAGTGGCTTTGGTTTTACTTTCAGATGAAGGAAACACAGCCAGCATGGACAGTATTCATGAAACAATGTTCAAAAGTTGCCTGGGGCACCTCTTGGGCTAAGGGGAGCCGCTTGTCCCATCTGCTGGGATGTAAGCAAAGAAAAACCACTGGAGGCTGGTTAGTGCTGGGACACAGACAATACTCTGGAGGAGCCTGGGGTACGGTGTGTAATCATAGTGACCAGTGGGTCCTTTCCCCACTGTGGTCCTGGCTCGCATGCACAGGGTGAAACTGATCGCCATGTTTGGGGTCAGGAAGGAATTTTCCTCCAGGGCAGATTGGCCAGAGACCCTGGAGGTTTTTCGCCTTCCTCTGGGGCATCGAGCAGGGACCAGCCCTTTGGGCCATTTAGAAACAGACAGACAATAAAATCCGTCCGAGAACATGTCTCCCTTCGTCTTTTGCCTTTTCTATAAACCTGTCCTGTGCCCCTCTGCCATGCCCATGCTCCCAGCCACGCAGCAGGGCAGAGTCCCTCCCAGGTGAACTGCTCCCCCCCAGTGCCAGCATGGCCCCATGTCGCTCTGCCACCCCAACAGGGCCCCAGCACGGGAAGAACAGCCCACCATCCCAGAGAGGGAAAGCTGTGTGCGCGGCCCCCCAGCGACGGGGAGGGGAAATGGCCAGGTGCACCGGTCGAGGGGAAAGGAGGAAGCACAGCGACACTGTTACCATGTTCCTCTCTCAGGATGCCCGGAGGGGCCAGGGCAAGGCCTTTGGTCGGCCACATCCAAGCGCTCTGCCCGGCTGCTCTGGTGGTAAGAGCCCCTCTGGCCAAACCACCGAGGAGCAGCTCTGAAAGGGGTGGTCAATGACCCCAGAACAACTCTTCCATTGGCATGGTGGGGCCACCGTTTCCTGAGTGCCAGAACTGGCCTCACAGCCTAGCAGCGAATAATAGTCCCCCAGGGCGGGTTCAGCTCTGGCCCCTCTGGAGCAAGGGGCAGCCATCAGCATCCAAGAAGCTCTTACCTTCTTCAGCCAGCATTTCCCAGGAGCTGGGAGCCAGAAACCTGCTGTCCCCTGCAGTCTGCTCCAGCTGAGCGCTCTTCTCTTTTAACCTCCCCCCAGTCTGGCACCTCTCGGGTGGTGCTGGTTTGGCCCACAAGCGCTCATTTCCCCTGTATTGCCTGGCGGGGGGGGGTCTGTCGATCTCATTGCAGGCACTCTGGGAAATCAGAACTCCATGATCTGCCCCGAGGGACGGGGAGCACGACCAGGGGACACGGGACAGGGTCAGTTGGGGTTCGTAGCACGCGGCTGGAGGGGATGAGATGAGGGAGAGGGGCCAGCACCATGTTACTTCTGTGTCCACTTCCTGCCCCTCCCCCATCAGCTTCCCAGCCGCACGGAACCCAAACCACAGGGGAATGCTCAAAACGTTGTTGTAGGGTCTCAAACCTCTATAAACCCAGCCGCCTGAAAGCCATCGGGGCCCGATTCTCCCTGCAGGGAGACAGCCTCTCCCAGGTGAAGTCAATAGGAGTGACTCGTATTTTGGGAAGGCGGTTGGAGGGAGGATGCGATATCCTGTGCAAAGATACCACGTGAACTTTAGGTGTCGCTCACCAACAGCGGTGCAGGAGGGGACCTAACATTAGAGAATAGCAAAATGGGGAAGGCCGTGGTCTTGGTTTTGCAACAATCTCCTTATTTCAGCTTCTATTTGGCAACATGAACCCAAACCGAGTGTGGGGGGAGGAAGGTCAGATCAGGGATTTATTTGATTGTAACCTCCCCCCCCCCCCCCAGATCATGGTGCTCACTTTCTGCATCTCAGGGGCCTCTGGCAGATGCTTCCTGCCATTTCCTACCCCAGTCTCCCTCAGCCAGTTCCTCCTCACAGCCCCTCCCTCTCAGGAATGCCCCCTGCCCCTTATAGCCCCAGGTGCTGCCTGGCCCCCTTCATTGGCCCAACAGGGGTGCAGGACCTACTTCAGTTCCAGGTGCCAGCCACCGAGTGACATACCTTCCCCCCCTCCACAAAAACCTGCCTTTTCCCTTACTTGTGAGGCCCCCTCTGGACTGCTCTCACCCCCAACCCAAAATAGACTCCATCTATCATAGTCATATAGCCATATTCCCCAAGTGCCCCACACTCCTTAATGCCTATCTTAGTTTCAGTCGGTCTATAGAATTTCATCTTCTCCAGGGTTTCGAGGTCTCTGCACGCAGTGTCTCTAGCTCTCCCTCAAGCTCCTGACCATCAGGATCTAGCCACCCCTCCGCTCCCCAGTGGCCTGATGTTCTGCAGACAGCTGCTCCTTCTGTCGCTGCACCATCGGTAACTCCATCCTGCAGCCTCCAGTCATTCGAGGTCATCTCCTGTGCTCAGGATAGGGTACCACAAAACAGATGCCCCATTTCCCCTTCTGCAGAGGATCACTGCTTTCACCTTGGCCCTGGAGGCTGCACCTGGGTCCCCACAGCCCCCCACAGAGCCCTGAGCTGCACCTGGGTCAGGGAAACCCCTTTTCATGAACCCTAAATAAACTTCAAAAATAACAGAACTGGTTATTTAGAGACATTATTTTGGGAAATTCAACTAATGCCCTTTGTATTGGGCAGTCACTGCTCCTTCCTGAATCTAGCACAGGGAAAGCCCATCACTTCTCTGCCTCTCCCCCCACAAAAGGTACCATCAGCAGCAGCTACAAATGCCATTTGTGCTGCAGAGTCCTCCAGGGTCTCCTCTCCACAGCCTGCTTGTTGCTAAACCTCCCCTTCTGCATGGGCTGTGTCAATAGCTTCAGGAGAGAGTCACCTCACTCTCCGATTGGCCAGCCTTAGAGCCCAGTCAGTTAACCCCTTGCCCCTGATTGCTGCTGGGATGTAACATGACCACAGGGGAGGGGAGCAGTTTCCAGGTTCAAAGTTGTGACACTTCAGCACATAATGTCACTGGGCATTTAATAGCCGCCTTCTTTGACCACAGGCAGAATTATTGCTGGCAGATCACTGCCTCCCATGACTGACACTGGAACCAGTCTCCTGCATCTTAAGATACTGGTAAGTTACTATAGATACATCCTTTTCTCCCATCAGCCTTAACACTTTATCCCTTTCCCAGCCTGTTACTTAGGATTAACTGCACTTTCCTACATCACTGGGGCATTGTGAGCTCACTTGAGAAGCGAACATAACGCGGTTTGTGATCTGGGACAAGGTTTTTCTTGTTTGCATTTCACTCTTGAAATAGCAGATTTTTCCTACCCTGGTTTTGGCACAACACTTTGGAGGACTGAAGAATCAGAATGGGACAGTGTCTGTAACCTCAAAAGGTATTTAGGCCCTGAACTCCTGTTGAAATCACCAGGAATTAGGAGTCTAAATATCTTGGTGGATCTGGTCCAGTGACCTCACAGTAGACCGAGCACCAAGCTGCAAGTGGCCCAGTGCTCAAATGAGGCAGGAGAGAATGCTTGAGCTACAGTGGAGCTAGTCAAACTTTGTTCAAACATTTTCTGAAGAAAGTTATTTTGGAAACAATGTCAGTAAAGAGTTTCATTTAAAAAAAAATTGCAGGAGAGCCAAAAAATTCAGTTTTTGAAATCTGAAAAATGTAAAAACAAAAAATATTTCCCTAAAAATCCAAAGACATCACAGAAAGATTCATTTGTTCCTTTCAAAAGTTTGTGGAAGATATTTAACAGTTTCTGACCAGGTCTAGCCCCAAAGTCCCTGTACAATTTTCTTTCAGGCTGTATGCACCAATCCATCCACTGGACCAGAATCTAACTTATCCGGTTCAGGAGTGTTGTTGCAGCTGTGTGGGTCGCAGGATGAGACAGACAAGATGCGTGAGGTAATATCTTTTACTGGACCAAGTTCTGATGGTGGAAGAGAAGCTTTCCAGCTTCTTGTGACCTGAGGAGCTCTGTGGAGCTTGAAAGGCAGCAAAAGTTGGTTCAATAAGAGATTACCTGCCTCACCCTCCTTGTCTGTGTTTTACGAGTGTCAGTCACCCTGGTACTGGAACTCTGTGGCACTGGTAGCAGAGCTCACAGCTACCAGCCCATGCAATGTGTGTGCCCAGCAGTCTGAAACACAGATGTTATGCAGCTCACTACCGCCACCCATTGGTGAAGGGGGGAAAGAGCAGCCAACACCTGCTCCATCAGCTGTTTACCCAGAATTCCATAGACAGAAACTGTTCAGAGAAGGAACTCTGCCGCCCTCTGTCAGCAAACAGGGGAAGTACAGCTCATGAACTCTTCCTAAGCTTTACCTGAAACCCTCCATGAGGTTTTGGGTTCTCCCTGGGACTGTACCCGAACCCCAAGTTGGTCAGATAATGGGACTGAACGGAGACTGAGGGGAACAAGGCTCCTACCTGGTGGCAAGAACTCCGCTCAGGGGTCCTGTCATCCTCTCCACCGAGGACTTTGCAAAGGGATGGCACTGTGGAGACTTCCCAGCAAGAGGCGGCATTGAGGGGGATCTTGGCTGAAGCTGAAGTAGAGGGAAGTGAACTCTGGTGAAGGACCCCGACAGCACCAGTATAGCTGAGATCACTATAGTGGGGATAGGTAGTGGTGGTGTGAGGGGGGAGGGGCTCACAAGAATTGACAAGACCCTTCCCTGAGGGAAGCTGAAAGTTTTTGCTTTGGTTCTCCCCAAACTGAGCTTCCTTGAAATCCCTCTCCAGGGAAGCTCTCACGTGCCAGGGCGTGTAGCCGAGATCACAGCTTGACCAGCCCCTCCTTAAGGCAGCTCGGTGGGTCACTGCTCTTCCCAGCAGGGTCTCCATCTATTTTAAAGCAGCCCCACCCCCGTCCACCTGCCCATTCGTGTGGGGATTTGAAGTGAAAATGGGGTCATAGCAGAGTGAGGTCCCAGCGCAGGTGAACCCTGTTAGGAACACTCCCACCAGCCCCACGCCCTATCACAGGAGCGGAAAGCCGTGTCCTAAGTGAGCACAGAGGGGTCACTAGTATTAGCTCCATTTTACAGATGGGAGAATCTGAGGGTATGTCTACACTACGAAATTAGGTCGAATTTATAGAAGCCGATTTTATAGAAATCGGTTGTATACAGCCGATTGTGTGTCCCCCCACATAAAATGCTCTAAGTGCATGAAGTCGGCGGACCGCGTCCATAGTACCGAGGCTAGCGTCGACTTCCGGAGCGTTGCACTGTGGGTAGCTATCCCACAGTTCCTGCAGTCTCTGCCGCCCACTGGAATTCTGGGTTGAAATCCCAATGCCTGAATGATGAAAAACAGTGTCGCGGGGCGTTCTGGGTACATGTCGTCAGGCACCTCCCTCCCCCGTCACAGCAACGGCAGACAATCGATTCACACCTTTTTACCTGGGTTACCTGTGCAGACAACATACCACGCCAAGCATGGAGCCCGCTCAGCTCAGCTCAGCTCAGCTCACCATCGACATATGTCATCTGGGTGCCGGCAAACGTGGTATTGCATTGCTACACAGCAGCAGCTAATTGCCTTTTGGCAGTAGATGGTGCAGTATGACTGGTAGCCTTCATCGGCGACCTGGGTGCTGGCAGACGTGGGGCTGGCAGACATGGGGCTGCATTGCACACAGCAGCAGCCCCTTGCCTTTTGGTAGAAGATGGTATATTACGATTGATATCCGTCGTCGTCGTACTGCAGTGGCTGTCAATCATGGGCACCTGGGCAGACATGCTCAGTCCTATCGAACAGTCTCGACGATGATGGCTATCAGTCGTAGTATGCTATTTTCTGCCAAGCACCCAGAAGATGCCGAGGGCTATCAGTCATGCTGCACCGTCGTCTGCCAGCTTAAGATGTAAAAAATAGATTTGTTCTGTATTCATTTGCTTCCCCCTCCCTCCGTGAAATCAATGGCCTGCTAAACCCAGGGTTTTGAGTTCAATCTTTGTGGGGGGCCATTCTGTGTGACAGTTGTTTGTGTTTCTCCCTGATGCACAGCCACCTTTGTTGATTTTAATTCCCTGTACCTGTACGCCATGTCGTCACTCGCCCCTCCCTCCCTCCGTCCGTCAGATACTAGTTTCACACCTTTTTTCAGACCAGACACCATAGCACTGGGATCATGGAGCCCACTCAGATCACCGCAGCAATTATGAGCACTCTGAACACCACGCGCATTGTCCTGGAGTATATGGAGAGTCAGGACATTTCAAAGCAAAACCAGGACCAGCCAAGGAGGCGATTGCAGCGCGGCGACAAGAGTGATGAGGAAATTGATATGGACATAGACCTCTCACAAAGTGCAGGCCCCAGCAATATGCAAATCATGGTGTTACTGGGGCAGGTTCATGCCGTGGAACGCCGATTCTGGGCCTGGGAAACTAGCACAGACTGGTGGGACTGCATCGTGCTGCAGGTGTGGGACAATTCCCACTGGCTGCGAAACTTTCGCATGCATAAGGGCACTTTCATGGAACTTTGTGACTTGCTTTCCCCTGCCCTGAAGCGCCAGAATACCAGGATGAGAGCAGCCCTCACAGTTGAGAAGTGAGTGGTGACAACCCTGTGGAAGCTTGCAACGCCAGACAGCTACCGGTCAGTTGGGAATCAATTTGGAGTGGGCAAATCTACTGTGGGGGCTGCCGTGAGCCAAGTTGCCAGGGCAATGAAAGACCTGCTGCTATCAAGGGTAGTGACTCTGGGAAACGTGCAGGCCATAGTGGATGGCTTTGCTGCAATGGGATTCCCAAACTGTGGTGAGGCAATAGACGGAACCCATATCCCTATCTTGGCACTGGACCACCAAGCCACCGAGTACATAAACCGCAAGGGGTACTTTTCAATGCTGCTGCAAGCTCTGGTGGATCACAAGGGACGTTTCACTAACATCAACGTGGGATGGCTGGGAAAGGTACATGATGCTCACGTCTTCAGGCACTCTGGTCTGTTTCAAAAACTGGAGGAAGGAACTTTCTTCCCGGACCAGAAAATAACCGTTGGGGATGTTGAAATGCCTATAGTTATCCTTGAGGACCCAGCCTACCCCTTAATCCCATGGCTCATGAAGCCGTACACAGGCAGCCTGGACAGGAGTCAGGACCTGTTCAACTACAGGCTGAGCAAGTGCTGAATGGTGGTAGAATGTGCATTTGGACATTTAAAAGCGTGCTGGCGCAGCTTACTGACTCGCTCAGACCTCAGCGAAAAGAATATCCCCATTGTTATTGCTGCTTGCTGTGCGCTCCACAATATCTGTGAGAGTAAGGGGGAGACATTTATGGTGGGGTGGGAGGTTGAGGCACATCACCTGGCCGCTGATTACACACAGCCAGACACCAGGGTGATTAGAAAAGCACAGCAGGGCGCGGTGTGCATCAGAGAAGCTTTGAAATCGAGTTTTGTGACTGGCCAGGCTACGGTGTGAAACTTCTGTTTGTTTCTCCTTGATGAATCCTCTGCCCCACCCAGTTCACTCTACTTCCCTGTAAACCAACCATCCCACCCTCCCCTCCCCCCTTCGAGCACTGCTTGCAGAGGCAATAAAGTCATTGTTACTTCACATTCATGCATTCTTTATGAATTCATCACACAACTAGGGGGATAATTGCCAAGGTAGCACGGGATGGGTGGGGGAGGAGGGAAGGAAAAGGACACACTGCAGTTTAAAACTTTAACTCTTATTGAAGGCCAGCCTTCTGATGCTCGGGCAATCATCTGGGGTGGAGTGACTGGGTGGCCGGAGGCCCCCCCACCATGTTCTTGGGCGTCTGGGTGAGGAGGCTATGGAACTTGGGGAGGAGGGCTGTTGGTTACACAGGGGCTGTAGCGGCAGTCTCTGCTCCCGCTGCCTTTCCTGCAGCTCAACCATACGCTGGAGCATATCAGTTTGATGCTCCAGCAGCCGGAGCATCGACTCTTGCCTTCTGTCTGCAAGCTGACGCCACCTATCATCTTCAGCCCGCCACTTGCTCTGTTCATCCCGCGATTCAGCCCGCCGACTCATAGACTTTAAGGTCAGAAGGGACCATCATGATCATCTGGTCTGACCCCCTGCATGCTGCAGGCCACAAGACCATCCCTACCCCTTCCCTTGACTCTGCTGTTGAAGTCCCCAAATCCTGTGTTTTAGTGACTTCAATTGGCAGAGAACCCTCCTGCTAGAGATCCCTGCCCCATGCTGCGGAGGAAGGCAAAAAACCTCCAGGGCCTCAGCCAATCTACCCTGGAGGAAAATTCCTTCCCGACCCCAAATATGGCGATCAGTAAGACCCCGAGCATGTAGGCAAGAGTCTCCAGCCTGACCCTTGTTAGCCATTATACTATTTACCTGCCGTTGCTTGGTATTCCTTGGCTAATATGTTTTACCATTAAACCATTCCCTCCATAAACTTATCTAACTTAATCTTAAAACCAGACAGGTCCCTCGCCCCCACCGTTTCCCTCAGAAGGCCGTTCCAATATTTCACCCCTCTCCTCTCGTTCATACTGTGCTTTTCTGTAGTCTGACATTGACTGCCTCCATGCATTCTGCTGTGCTCTGTCAACGTGGGAGGACATCTGGAGCTCCGTGAACATGTCATCCTGAGGCCGCCGTTTTCTCCTTCTAATCTTCACTAGCCTCTGAAGGAGAAACATTTGTAGCTGGTGGAGAAGGGAGAGGTGGTTAAAAAAGACAATTTTAGAGAACAATGGATACACTCTTTCACATTAAATTTTGCTGTTCACATTACTTAGCACATATGCTTTCGTTACAAGGTCGCATTTTTCCTCTTCTATTGAGGGCCTGCCAGTTTGGTGTGAGAGATCACTCACGCAGTGCCAGGCAACAGATTTCAGCTTGAAGGCAGCCATGGTAAGCCACAGTCTTGGTTCTTTTAACCTTCTTAACATGTGGGAATGGTTTCAAACAGTAGCGCCCTCATTTCCCATACCAAGCACCCATTGGGGTGGTCATTTAAAATGGGTTTGTAATGTAAAAGGAGGGGCTGGGGTTTCCGGGTTAACATGCAGCACAAACCCAACTAACCCTCCTCCCCCCACACACCCAATTCTCTGGGATGATCACTTCACCCCTCCCCCCCCACTGCGTGGCTAACAGCGGGGAACATTTCTGTTCAGCCGAGCAGGAACGGGCACCTCTGAATGTCCCCTTAATAAAATCACCTCATTTCAACCAGGTGACTGTGAATGATATCACTTTTCTGAGGATAACAAAGAGCGATAAGGAATGGATGTTGTCTGCATGCCAGCAAACACCGGGACCACACGCTGCCATGTTTTGTTATGCAATGATTCCAGACTATGTGCTACTGGCCTGGCGTGGTAAAGTGTCCTACCATGGCGGATGGGATAAGGCAGTCCTCCCCAGAAACCTTTTGCAAAGGCTTTGGGAGTACATGAAGGAGAGCTTTCTGGAGATGTCCCTGGAGGATTTCCGCTCCATCCCCATACACGTTAACAGACTTTTCCAGTAGCTGTACTGGCCGCGATTGCCAGGGCAAATCAATCATTAAACACGCTTGCTTTTAAACCATGTGTAATATTTAAAAAGGTACACTCACCAGAGGTCCCCTGTGTGCCCTCAGGGTCTGGGAGCACACCTTGGGTGAGTTCGGAGGTTACTGGCTCCAGGTCCAGGGTGATAAACATATCCTGGCTGTTGGGGAAACCGGTTTCTCCGCTTCCTTGCTGCTGTGAGCTATCTACATTATCTTCATCCTCCTCTTCCTCGTACCCTGAACCCTCTTCCCTGTGTGTTTCTCCAATGATGGAGTCATAGCACACGGTTGGGGTAGTGGTGGCTGCACCCCCTAGCATGGCATGCAGCTCCGCGTAGAAACGGCATGTTTGTGGCTCTGCCCCAGACCTTCTGTTTGCCTCTCTGGCTTTGTGGTAGGCTTGCCTTAGCTCCTTAATTTTCACACGGCACTGCTGTGCATCCCTGTTATGGCCTCTGTCCTTCATGGCCTTGGAGACCTTTTCTAATATTTTGCCATTTCATTTACTGCTACAGAGTTCAGCTAGCACTGATTCATCTCCCCATATGGCGAGCAGATCCCATACCTCCCGTTCGGTCCAAACTGGAGCTCTTTTGCGATCCTGGGACTCCATCACGGTTACCTGTGCTGATGATCTCTGTATGATCACCTGTGCTCTCCACGCTGGGCAAACAGGAAATGAAATTCAAACGTTCGCGGGGCTTTTCCTGTCTACCTGGTCAGTGCATCTGAGTTGAGAGCGCTGTCCAGAGCGGTCACAATGAAGCACTGTGGGATAGCTCCCAGAGGCCAATAACGTTGAATTCCGTCCACACTACCCCAATTCCAACCCTCTAAGGCCGATTTTATCGCTAATCCCCTCGAAGGTGGAGTAAAGAAACCGGTTTAAAGGGCCCCTTAGGTCGAAAGAAAGGGCTTCGTCGTGTGAACGTGTCCAGGCTTAATTCGATTTAACGCTGCTAAAGTCGACCTAAACTTGTAGCGTAGACCAGGCCTTAGACACAGAAAGGAGAAGTGACTTGCCAAAAGACACACATGGAGTCTAGCAGAGAGCCAGGAACGGGATCCCGGAGTCCTAGCCATTAGATACCCTGCCTCCCTTGATTCTTGTGTTTCTTGTCCTGACGTCAGTCACCTGTTGAGACCTGGGAGTTCAGAGGGGAGCCTCCTGCCCCAGAGCTACCATGTCCCAAGAAATAATGACTCAATACTGGGATGGCAGCAGCTTGGCCCCCAATATTGCACCACAGGAGATACACCAGTGGAATGACAGCAACACACTCTGGTCCCAGGGAGAAGCAGCACTGGTGAGCCTGAGAAACCCAGGTTAGCTACACTCAGAAACCGCATTGGCACGTGCAGGGGCTGGCGTGTGACAGCAAAGCAAAGGAGGAGCCACCATGGGGAATGGGAAGAAGGTCTCTGTGAGCAGAACAGCCACCTCCTGTCCTTTGCTCCACAGCCCTAGGATTGGCCCAGTTGGTGACTTCAGACAGCACTGAACACTGCCACCACCACAGTGCCACCCATGGCATCTGGTCACCGGTCTCCTGGGAGCCTTCAACAATCCCAGCCTACGGTTCTAGCCTTTGTGGTGTCAGAAAAAGCCCTTCCTACTGCAGAGCTGTCATCCTGAGCCTGCAGGCAGGCAGAAACAATAGCTCAGAAATGTTAACTGCTCCGTGCATCATAACAGAAGTGTTAATTCAGTACCAAAATGTGAATGTCTATGTTAACTATTTCATTGCTGAGCATTTTAACAGCAACCAGTGTGTTTACCTCACATCGGAAGTAGTGAGAAAGTTCCCCAGGCAATTTTCATTTTCAATACTAAACGCTGCAGGACAAGCACAATTAAAAATTGAGAGACAGCATAAAAACCAATAAACTGCAACAGCAGAGGGGATATTGTACTGATCATATTAATCATTGACATGATTAAAAGGCATCCACTGTTAAAATGTAGCCATAACTACTGCAAGCGCCTCAGTTTGTAGCATTTCAACAAAGATCACTCACGTTTTCCCCGTCAGAACATTTCAGACAGAACATTGCTTGTTTGAAAGAGATTCCATTTTGTCAGAGTTCCCTTTTAAAAAAGTGTCAAACAGAAAGAACAAGAACAATTTTCAGCAGAGTTTTTTGTGGGGGAAAATTCCCAGCAACACCAGTGATTGCCTGGTGGGCCAGGGTGTCTTGACCACCACAGATTTTATTTACAGGGGGTGGGAGAAGAGAGTGGCAGGGAGCCAGAGAATGTAGCAAGTCTTTTAGACAGGACTGCAGTAGTATTTATTTTATCATCTACAGCCACTTATTGTCCCAGTTCTCCATGAGTTCACCACATTTCCCCAAATTCAGTATGTTCTTTTCCAAGGGGTTACTTCACTAGACACTGATCTGCAGCTGTCTTTAGTACTGCCCCTGCCACTCCATATGCAGTCTGTTGTTCTTTAGCACGGCTTTTCCTTCCAGCAGTGGAGTGAGCTGGGTCTGACATAGATCCCAGACCTCTCCCAGCCTCTGAGAAGATTGGTGGTTAATTGGAGCCACAGGACCATGCCCTACTTTTCACGTTCAGGGGTAGTCTATTATCTACAGCTGCTGGGGTTGTTGGTGGGTTTTTTGCTGCCTTCCACTCATATGATAGCTCCCTCGGTCACATCCAGCCAACTCTCCACAGGGATCCTGCTGCAATATTGAGGACAAGCCTGCTGTAGAATGCCTTGTTTATAGCCAATGGGAACGTGATAGGGAAGGGAGAATCTGGGCAGGAAGACAATGGGGAATTGGGGACACAGAAACAACTAGGAGAAGAATGGGTAGAGCCTGCCTGTGAACCTTTATGGGAACAGGCAGAGAACGGCAGGCAGGACAATGGCAGTGGGATTTGGACATGATCTAACCTATCTCCCACCATGCTTCCTTGCCCCTAGATAAGCATCCGACTCAACCTCCCTCTCCACCTCCACAGCTGTTCTCGCCAAACACCTGCAGTCATGTCTTCCTGGCTGACCCCCCATCCAGTCCCCCAGTTGGACTTTGCCAGCATTCCCAGCTGCAGGTCATTCCAACAGCAGTTCAAACAAACAGCAGTTTGTTGTTAACAAACACCCCTAGGTGCATTGAACTGAGGAGTGTCCATGCTTCTGTTTGACCTGTGATCAGCAAGGCTGTGGGTGAACTCCCAGCACGATGGGAGTCAATGGCAAAGTTCCCACTGACTTCAGTGGGGCTAGAACTTTACCCTGTGCTCCTTCCCCATCACAGCCAGGAACATTCACCCAGATTTCCTCTGCGTGGGTCTGAGGGATGGGGCTGTGTTTTAGTGCAGTAGGGTCTTATGGGGGTGACAGAGGACCCAGGGGAAATGCCACTCCTCTGCATTACAGTGGAGTGCACAACTCTGAGCTGGTGTGTGAACACTGGGGAGCTAAACCCTGGTTTGCAAGTTTACCTGGGGCACAGAGCTTGGCCCAGCTCTCTGCACCATGGGGAATTTCACTTGATGGGGGAGCTTGTCAATATCCCTTTACTACAGGTGTTTTTAGAAGACTCCTTCATACAGTATCTAATTTTGCTTCTTTGTTAGCACCTGGAGCCAATTAGAAACAGCCAGGGAGCAGGGCAGGAGATTGGGAAGCTTTGGGCCAGAAGGGGAGACAACCAGAGAATAGCAAGGGAAAGAGGGAAGGGGAAGTAGAACAGGGTGGCACTCACCTCTCGTGAGCACCCCCTGGTCAAGTGTGTCTGCAGTCTTCAAATAGAATCAGGCCATACCCCCAGGAAGTCCTCCCTCCCTGGAGACGATCATTTTCACCCACTGGGTCTCTTCTGGCCCCAGCTCTCCAGCTGGGACTTTTAGCAGTTCTGTTCTGGGGGTGCATGGCAGTTCAACTGTAAGTCCACTTCCCCAGTGGCCAATGGGAGGGGAGGGGACCCAGGCCCACCCACTACCCCAAGTCCCAGCCCAGGGATCCTAAGCATAGCAGCCACACACCAGATACCTCACTGGGCCACTTCCCCACAGCCCCAGCCTTCACCCTTACCTCAGGGCTCTTCTACATTCAGGCCCAGTAGCCAGCCAGGAGCTATTCCTCACTGCCCACCAGCAATGAGTTGTCCATTGTGCTGCCATTCCCTTTAGCCAGCCAAGAGCCCCTCTAGCTCCAGCAAGGAACAGACTGAGTTGCCCGCTGCAGCGCCTTTTATATGGCTCTCCTGAGCCCTGATTGGCTGCTTTCTGCAACCTTTCCCTGATTGGTCACTTCCTGCACAGTCTCTCTAGGCTGCTCGGAGGACTTAGCTCCACTGCTCCTTTCCTGGGACGGATGTGGAAGGACCCTAAGGCCTCCAGTAGGGGGCCTCTGGGCCTAGTCCACCCCCTTGCAGGAAATAAATGGAGAGAAAAAGAAAAGACAGCAGAAAAAAGAAAAATACAAAAACAAGAAAAGATCTGATGGAAATAACCTGAGAAAGGGGGCGGGGGGATGGAAGAGGAAATAGAATAAATACAGGGAGAGAAAACAAGGGAAATAAGTGGGGAGAGCTGTGATGACTGCAGGGGGTGGGAGAGGATGACACACTGCTCATGGAGGGAAGGTCCTGTGTGCAGAGAGATGGGGAAGGGGGAGGACCGCTTTTTTTTTTAAAGAAGGAAATGATGAATGGTGACATTTCACTTCCTATTATTTTTTATTGTCTGTTTCTTAATGGCCCTAAGGGCTGGTCCCTGCTCGGTGCCCCAGAGGAAGGTGAAAAACCTCCAGCGTCTCTGGCCAATCTGCCAGAGAGGAAACTGCCTTCCTGACCCCAACCATGGCGGCCAGTTTCACCCTGTGCATGCGAGCAAGGACCACAATGGGAACGGACCCACTGGTTGCTATGGTTACATACCCTGTCCCAGTCACACCCTGAGATACAGTCTGTGTCCCAGTACTCGCCAGTCTCCAGTGCTTTCCTCGTGTCAGGCACAACTCACTTATATCTACAAGGATGGAAGCAACAAACAAGCTGCCCTCCTTATCCTGGCAGGTGACCTGATCCATTTCTGAAGTTCTCCAAAAGGGTTTTCCAGGTGAAGGTTGTTTCCTCACCAGTACTGTCAGCAACTTCATCATTTCCCTACCGGCTGCTCTGATCCGCTGCACTGCTTTATCCTTGGTGGGTCCAACAGCCTTCCTCTAGTGACAGGCATCAGTCAGCTCCTTCGTTAATAGTCACAGATACAACCAGATAGTTCTGACCTGTGGCAGTCATGCCCAGCTCCACTCCTACATTGCATTCTTCTTCCACTGCACTAACTTCTCCTTCCAGTCCTTCTCTGTACATCCATAACCAGCTCCTTGGCTTCTCCCTTGCCAGGTGGATTTCAACAACATTCACAGCAGAAGCAGATGCTCTGTGAACCATTGCACTTACAACCAGCTACACTTGTAACTAACAGACAGCTACACTGCTTCCCCCTTAGAACAGCCAACCTTCTCTGATTCATAACCTGACAAGAGTTAGACCTAGTGGTGCTGTTTATCATCCAGAAGCCACAAAGAGCAGAATTTTCTTACACTTCTGTGTTACTGTCATCTTGACAATTACAGACAACTCAATTGCTTATCCACTAACAGATAAATCTAGATCTCTTTCCTTCAGGTACACAGCCAACATCTTTGCTCTGCAGGCAAAGTGTAAGAGTGCGGACTCAGCCCCGCGGCACCTCCTGCTGGTTATCCTGGGAATTAGCTCAATCCAGCCTCCAGAGCACACTCTACAGGCTGGTGATCCACCTTGCCCCTTCTGGCCCCTGTGTCCCTCCCAGGACCCCAGTGCCCTTACCTTGGGTGCTGCTACCCTGGCAGTACCCCCTCAGTACTAGGGTCTCCCTGCCCCAGGGAACCCCCACCGACTAGCCCTACCTCACCTCAGAATAAGGCCACTGCCAGTCACCAACTAGCCCCCACTCCCTGGGGCAGACTGCAGTATAGGCCACTCATCACAGGCAAGGAAGGGTTTGGACCTGCTGCCTTGGCCTAGCCCCGAGCTGCCCTCTGCAACCCCCAGTACCCCTTGGCCTCCTACTAGGCCATAGCCTAGGGCTTTCCAGGCTGGAGCTCCCCAGCCCTGCTCCACCCAGGTACCCTCTGTCTAGCTCCCTACAGCCAGGCCCTTCTCTCTCTCTAAGTACAGAGAGAAATTTTGAGTTTTTGGCTGCCCTGGCCTTTATAGGGCCAGCTAAGTCTGTTTGGGGTGTGGCCCCAGCTGAGCCTACTTTTCCCCAATCAGCCCAGACTTTGCCCTTCTACAGCCCTCCTCCAGGGCTGTTTTAAACCCTTCAGGGCAGGAGCGGGCGTCCACCCCGCTACACAAAGGTAACAGGTTCCTTTACTCCCGATCCAGTCCCAGGTCTGATCAGCTGCTCTTTGTTTTTTCTCTGAAGTTTGCTCAGTTACATAGCTTGTCGACTGCTTGTAGCTTTCTTCTCTCAATAGGTGAGATCAGCTGCATTTCTTGTACCTGTAAGTATGATCACATCAATTCATGTCCACTGGAACACTGTGAGGCAGGGCATTTCTTACCTCTTGACAGGAACTATCAGCTTCCCTGATTTCTCCCTGGGACACATGTTCCGACTGTTCTTTCATTATGAAGTGATACCAGCTGTAGTGATCAGGGTTTGAAAGCTATTGAATTACCATGATATATTTGCAGATTCATAGGGTCTTCTATTGAAATGCTGCTTTTTATCTGATTCCTACAGGAATAAAAAATGTAAATGCTCCCCTCTCTGTCTGTGATGGTCTGAGTATTGCTTTCATTTTGAGAGGTAAAACCAGCTCCAATGTTCAACACTTGATCTACTGATTTCATGCTCATTGGCCAGACTTATCAGATGCTTTCTTTAGTGCTCTTCAGGAAGAGCCAGTTTTGTTGTTTTCTAAAGTGCAGCCATCTTTTAAAGCCTATCTATCTTGTAAAGTCAGATCCGCTGCATTTTTATCGCCTGAAAGATTGAGCAGATCCATTCATTCCTACTTGGAAGCTCTGGGTATCTGTATTGCTTACCTCCTGACAGGAACTAATCATCTTTTCTCATTAGTTCTGGGAAAGCACAGCCTTCCGCTCGCCGCACATCTGGAAGAGTACAATGTGTGACAGATATACTGTATTCATTATCCATTTTGGAGGGGCATGAATGTAAAAGATGGTTTAGAATCAGCTTCACTTCACAACTGGAGAATCATAAACACTCACCTGCGTGTCAGTGACAGTTTGCTGCATTGTTTATTTTGAATCTTGAGTGTTAAATAGTTGTTTTCCTTTTCCTTCCCTAGAATGGCAAGAGACTTTTCTTTCCTCTCAGTAGAGTGATTGCTTATAGCCGCCCTCCCCTGAGAGGTCAGATCAGCTGCATTTCTTTCACCTGAAAGGAAAACCAGATCAATTGATTTCCATTCCAATGATGTGAGAAGGTGAGTTCCTTACCTGATGGTGATTCATTTCACTTGCTTCCTCTCAGTAAGGACCATCCCAGCACTTTTGGGACGTTTTTGAAGTTTTCATAGCCTCAAAGTTCAGATCAGCGGCATTTCTCCCATCTGAAAGTAGGAGAGGCTCTGGGGTGACCAGATGTCCCGATTTTATAGGGACAGTCCCGATTTTTGGGTCTTTTTCTTATATAGGCTCCTATGACCCCCCCACCCTCATCCCGATTTTTCACATTTGCTGTCTGGTCACCCTAAGAGGATCCCTTCATTTCCCCTTGAATGTTACAGACATGGGTGTTTCTTACCAACTGACATAGATGGATCAGCCTCACTAATCCCTTCTCGAGGACAGCGGCCCTCTGCTCTCCTGCGTCTGAAGTACGATCTGCTGTAATGATCAAGATCTGACAGATATTTATTCACTCTCAGGTTTGTAAGTGCTGCTTTTGCACCAGATTCATCTGGTTAATAAGAGAACCTTGAACGTTCACCCCCTTGTCTGTGGTCAGTTGCTGCATTGCTTTCAAATAGCTGCACAGGTTCCGGAGGCTGCTTGACTATTATTCCAAGATGCTCTTCTGTCCTCTCTGTGGATTGAGCATCTGACCCGGCTCGTTACTTCTTGTCTTCTTCTCTTGGCAGGTGAGCTCAATGTTTGCAGTGTTGTTGTAGCTGTGCAGTCCCAGGGTATTAGAGAGAAAAGGTGGGTGCACCAGACCCTGACAGAACAACAGATGCAAAATCTGCAGACATTTCTCCACTGCTATGATGATCAACACCCCCCACAACACATCTTTTAAGATCCAGGGGTCCTACATGTGTGTCTATCACAAGCTGTGGAGTACCCCATCCAGTGCACTAAATGTCCCAATAATAACTATGTGGGTGAAACTAGACAATTGCTATGCTCTCGAATGAACTCACATGAAAATGATAAAAGACGAAAACATCCTGTCATCTGTGGGCAAACGCTTTTCACAAAGCAATCACTCTATGTCTGACCTCTCAGTCATCATCCTCTAAGGAAACCTGCACAACACCTTCAAAAGATGAGCCTGGGAGCTTAAATTCATTACTCTGCTAGACACTAAAAATCATGGTCTTCATAAAGACAATGTATTTATGGCTTAGTACAACAATCTGTGGGCTGGATAGGACACACACTACGCAAGCAGCCAACCAACATCACTAGACGGGCATTGCGGTGGAACCCCCAAGGCAAGCGGAAAAGAGGCCGTCCAAGAAACACCTGGCGACGCGACCTTCAGGCTGATAGCATAAAAATGGGGTATACCTGGAACCAGGTAGAGCAAATGGCCCAGGATAGAGGACTCTGAAGATCTGTGGTTGGCGGCCCATACCCCGACTGGGGTGACGGGCGTGAGTGAGTGAAAGTGACAACAATCTGTAAACCCGCTAACTTCTGCTTCTTTGTCCTATGTCTTAGAGATGTTAACAGGCCATTTCACCTTGAATGGTCTCTTAGAACAGGAGTTCTCAAACTGGGATCGTAACCCTTCAGGGGATCACAAGGTTATTATATGGGGGGGTCACGAGCTGTCAGCCTCCACCCCAAACCCCGCTTCACCTCCAGCATTTATAATAGTGTTAAATATAAAAAAGTGCTTGTAATTTATAAGGGAGAGGGTCATACTCTGAAGCTTGCTGGGTAAAAGGAGTCACCAATACAAAAGTTTGAGAACCACTACCTTAGAATATATGTTAACTACTTGTGCTCAACAATCTGTTGCATTTTGTATTTAGCTGGGACGCTCTGAGGCAAGGTCTACATTAAAAAGTTAGGTAAAGCCAGCTATGTCACTCGGGGGTGTGAGAAACCCACACCCCTAAGCGATGCAGAAAAGCCAACTTAACCCCTGCGTGGACGGTGCTAGGCTTGACGGAAGAATTATTCCATCAACCTAGCTCCGCCTCTCGGGGGGGTGGATTAACTACAGTGACAGAGAATCCCTGTACAGCTGTGCCACGGTAGTACAAGTGCAGAAAAGCCCCTCGCCTACCTGGTCTCTCAGCTAAGATCAATGGCAGTTCTACCTGCAAGTAAAACCAGATGTGTTAATAGCCACTTGGTTGCTCTCACGCTGTGTACCTCTTGCCCAGTGCAGTTACTTTCACTCATTTCTTCCAGTAAGGCGGCCACCTCGGATCTCCTCCCGTTTTGCATAAGGATCACCTGAAATAGTCCATGTTTGACAGAATTGTATTTATAATTCTTGCTTTTGAGTTATACAGCGACCTAAAGGGAAATGGCCTTTTACTAAGTATCATTTGGCTTCCAGAAGCTCTAACTTGCTCACCTCCTAGTCAGTGATGCTCTTCACTGAAATGATCATTTTTCATTTACTTTAGGTGGCAAAATGGAACCTTAGATGCTCACCTCCTTGCCGGGAATGGTCTGAGCGTGGCTGTGTTTGGAGAGATGCAACCAGCTGCGTGGTTTAACACTTGCTGGGGATAAGTGGCTACTCTCCTTTTCCATGAATAGACTCACAGGATGATTCTATTGCATCTCAGAGGCTCTGGCTACATACTTTGCTTTGTTCTCAATTAGTTGGCAGCATTCCCCTCCTGACATATAACATAGGCTCCGAAAGAAAAACCAAAGTCTTGAATTTGAACTGGGATGCTATAAGCGGGTATATTCCTTACCTCCTGATAAAGAGGAACCCCTGTTGTCTGCTATGGC
Organism: Chrysemys picta bellii; assembly: GCF_011386835.1. Taxonomy (NCBI): domain Eukaryota; kingdom Metazoa; phylum Chordata; order Testudines; family Emydidae; genus Chrysemys; species Chrysemys picta. Next base: position 8,168,427 of record NC_088804.1, on the reverse strand, counting down.
CCTCAACTCTTCATGTATCTTGGGATGTGTGATCAGCTGTAACAATCAATTTTTGACACAGCATTACTTATAATCAATCTTGGGGTGTCCTACATTTTTATGGTGCTTTCCCCAACCTTATTCCCTTGGCAAATAACCAATATAGAAATATTCACCGAGGCTGTGGTGAGCTGACCAGAGGTACATTCACCTGCAATCTTTCAAACAGATTTCATAGGTTCCTGAACTATTCCTTATCTACAAGGAAAAGAATGTTTTCTTCACTTCTCAACGGGTTGCTCAGCCGGCCAGTCTGGTTGCTCGTGCAGTATTCTTCTCCTGGCATGCAAGATGAGTTTCATTTCTTTCATCTGAAAGAATAACCAGGTCCAGGAACTTAACCTTGAAAGTCAAGAGAAGGTGAGTTCTTGACCTCTTGGCAGCAGGAGGCTCTTCTAGGAGCTTCCTGAAGTTTTTTATATCCTCAATGTTCAGATGCACCTGAAGGTAGGAGAGGATCCATTCGTTTCCACTTGACTGGTACAGAAATGGTGTTTCTCACCTATAGACATGGACAGATCAGCTTCATCAATTCCTTCTAGAGCACACCAGCCTCTGCTCTCCTATCAGGAGAGGTACGATCTGCTGCTGGAACTATCAATATTTGGTATTTATTCCTGACTGGGTTTGCAACTGCTGCTTTGGCACAAGATTCATTTGGTAATAAGAGAAACTTGAAACTCACTTCCTTGGTCCGTGATCGGCAGGGATGTTTACAGCTGGCAAGTGCAACTGGCTGCACTGTCTCAGGTGGCTGCTCTCCATTCCCAGGACTATAGCTACAGAATGCTCTTCTCTCCCCTCTGTGGATTCAGCAGGTGGCCAGGCCCACTGCGTTAGCACAGTCTGCACCTGCTTCTCACAGTCTTCCCTTGAGAAGTGAGAACAGCAGCAGTTCTTCTACCTGCAAGTTAATAAGATCCATTAATATCCACTTGGGTGCTCTGAGCCTGGGCATTTTTTACCTCTTCCCCAGGACAATCGCTTTCACTCATTTCCTCCTGGCATGGGTGGTCATCTGGTCCCCTCACATCTTGAATGATGATCACCTGCAAACATCAATGTTTCAGAGAATTTGTATTTGCTTTTCTAGCTTTGCAGAGCCATCGGTCAACATGTGCTTCATTTGGCTTCCAGATGCTCTTCTCTGTTCACCTCCTTGTCAGTGATTTTTCCATTGCCTGGTGTGATTTTCAGAGGGGCAACCAGCTACATTGGTTAATAAATGATGTAGAAGTGGCTTTTTCCCAAACTGGAGTCATAAGATGCTTTTCTTGCATCTGCACTGGTATCATTACCTGCCTGCCTGCATTCTTAAGTTCAGCCATGTCTTGGAATCTTCCTCCCTTGAGAGGTCAGCACTGCCGTTCTTTCACCTGAAAGTAGAAACAGATTCACTAGTTTCTGCTCCTGTGCTAGGAGAAGGCGCCTCCATCGCCTCTCGGGGGATATGATCAGTTCCATTCATTTTTTTCTTGACTGGGTCAAATCTCTTTGTGAGCCTCAGATAAACAATACGCTGCAATGGTCAAATCAGGAAAAAATAAAAATACGATCAGTTGCAAAGGAATCCCTTGCAAGGAGAGAGCTCTCAGCTATGGCCATTTCCTTTTGAAATGTACAAACATCAGCCTCTCACAAGGATCCGTTTTATCTCTAACGTTGTTCAACTTATATTCGAATGACCTACCATATGCTGGATCTCACAAGTTTGTCTATGCAGACGGCATATGCCCGGCACTCGGTCACACGCCTTTGACATACCTGAGAGTGTCTGGAATACAAACACAGCAGCTATGGCCAATTATTGTCATCAGTGGTGCCTGA
>NC_088804.1:8031007-8166061 GCF_011386835.1 Chrysemys picta bellii | reverse complement strand
ATTCCTGGATTGAGCAACTGGCAAGTCCATGTTACTTTGTCTTGCGTCTGCTTGTGATATTCTCCCCATGACAAGTAAAGTCCACCACAGTTCTTCTCCCAGAAAGTAAAATGCATACCACTTGATATAAACATGGATGTTTGGAGACTGGTATTTCTTACCTCCTTGTCCGGGACAACCACTTACCCTCACTTCTCCCTGGTAGGAATGACCACCTGGTCTGTTCATATCTCATATTCGAAAAACCTGCAATCAATGTTTGACAGAATTATTTATTATTAGTCATTACCAGCTATGAAGAGTCATCAATGGAGAAGGTTCCTTAGCATCCAGATCATTAAGCTATTAGAGACCTTTCAGTGCTCACCTACTTGTCAGCAATGTTCTACCCCAAGACTTTGATTCTTAGAGGTACAGTGATCTTCCGTGGCTAAAATTTGAAGCATATACGTGGCTGCTTGCCTTTTTATGAACTGGAAGTAAAAGATGCTTTTCTTCCCCGTGTCCAGGTCTTACCTGGCTGACTTTGTTTCTTAAATTCAGCAGCCTCTTATCATCCTCCCTTTAATTGGAAGACCTTCATTTCACCTGAAAATAGAAGTAGAGCCTTTAATTCCTGCCCCCATGCTGTGAGGAGGTGCTTTCCTTACCTCTTGATAGAAATGATCAGTTCCACTTATTTCTTGACATTTGATAAATAAGCAACAATGATCACTTCTGTATAAAATAGAATCGGTTGGACAATTCATCTTTGCAAATGCGAGACCAGGTGAAATGCTCATCTTCACACTCTGGTTAGCTGCACTTTTTGGAAGAAAAAAGGAGCAAAGATCATCATCATTAGTTAGAATTACTGACTACTTACATCTGAACCAGTAGCTCCCATTTTTATTGCTTTATTCAGTAAAGCAACTTCTTGTGCTCTTTAGAGATGAAGATTTCATCAGTTACATTTCCTCCACCTGAAAGTATGAGCAGAATCATTTACTATTATGGGAATGGCGTATTGCATTTCTTACCTCCTTAAAAGGATGGATCAGCTAATTCCTGGATTGAGCAACTGGCAAGCCATGTTACTTTGTCTTGCGTCCGCTTGTGATATTCTCCCCATGACAAGTAAAGTCCACCACAGTTCTTCTCCCAGAAAGTAAGATCCACACCACTTGATATACACATGGATGTTGGGAGACTGGTATTTCTTACCTCCTTGTCCGGGACAACCACTTACCCTCACTTCTCCCTGGTAGGAATGACCACCTGGTCTGTTCATATCTCATATTCGAAAAACCTGCAATCAATGTTTGACAGAATTATTGATTATTACTCATTACCAGCTATGAAGAGTCATCAATGGAGAAGGTTCCTTAGCATCCAGATCATTAAGCTTTAAGAGACCTTTCAGTGCTCACCTACTTGTCAGCAATGTTCTACCCCAAGACTTTGATTCCTAGAGGTACAGTGAGCTTCCGTGGCTAAAATTTGAAGCATATATGTGACTGCTTGCCTTTTTATGAACTGGAAGTAAAAGATGCTTTTCTTCCCCGTGTTCAGGTCTTACCTGTCTGACTTTGTTTCTTAAATTCAGCAGCCTCTTATCATCCTCCCTTTAATTGGAAGACCTTCATTTCACCTGAAAATAGAAGTAGAGCCTTTAATTCCTGCCCCCATGCTGTGAGGAGGTGCCTTCCTTACCTCTTGATAGGAATGATCAGTTCCACTTATTTCTTGACATTCGATAAATAAGCAACAATGATCACTTCTGTATAAAATAGAATCGGTTGGACAATTTATCTCTGCAAATGCGAGACCAGGTGAAATGCTCATCTTCACACTCTGGTTAGTTGCACTTTTTGGAAGGAAAAAGGAGCAAAGATCATCATCATTGGTTAGAATTACTGACTACTTACATCTGAACCAGTAGCTCCCATTTTTATTGCTTTATTCAGTAAAGCAACTTCTTGTGCTCTTTAGAGATGAAGATTTCATCAGTTACATTTCCTCCACCTGAAAGTATGACCAGAATCATTTACTATTATGCGAATGGCGTATTGTATTTCTTAGCTCCTTAAAAGGATCAGCTAATTCCTTCCTGTAACCTACAGCCGTCTGTCATCCTTGCATCTCAAAATATGACCTGCTGCAAAGATCAACATTTGACAGACTGCATTTTTGTCAGGCAACAGGTAAATGAATTGTCCTTGGATTCATTTAGTAACAGGCAACATAAATGCTCAACTTCTGTGTGATGAATTGCTGCATTGGTTTATCTTTTTCTCTCCATACAATCAGCTGTATTGTTAAAACCCTAGTAGGTATAAGTGGTTTCTTTATTCTTGACTAGAACAAGTAAATACTTCTGTAACTCTCAGAAGCTTTGGTTATGTATATTGCTTAATTCTTACGAAACTGCTTGTAGCCTTTGACAGCAAAGGATAGATTCACTTCCTTCACCTAAAAACACTCAGATTGGTTAGTTTCCACTCCATTGCTACAAGAAGGTGCATTCCTTACCTCTTGATAGGAACAGTTTCTCTTACTAGAGTGGTACTATATGAACTTCTGACAGACAAGATGTAATGATCAAATCAACAGGAATAGTACCAATTGCAATGTCATCTCTTGACAGGTAAGAACCAAGCTGATGCCACTTTTCAGATAGACCATTTGTACCCTTTCCTTTTTGAATTGTACAAATGCTGGCATGATTAACCCCTAGTAGTTACATCTTGACACAGACAATCAGCATTCTACCCGATGCTAAAGAAATCGGTCCAGGTTCTTACCCCATCCACTGCTTCTGTGCTTCTCCTTTCTCTTCTCTTGCAGCCTCTTTGCCCACTCCTTTTTCATGTCTCTCTCCTCACCCATTCCCCTTTCCTCTTTCTTCTCTGTCCCTTCCTCAGCCCCTGGTGTTTCTTTCTCACTAACAACTTCCATTTCCCCCCTCACCTCCATTATCAATACCTCATTTCCTCCCCCCACCCCAGTCTTGTCCCTGCCTTGTTTCCTTCCTCCTTACAAGAATTCTTTCCTTCATCCTTCTGTGTCTCACGTTCCCATCTTTAGCAATGGAAGCAGGTTGGTCCCAGAAGGCCCTGCTCCAACACCCTAGTCCCTGTACTCAGACCTACAGGCAGCAGCCATGTGCTCTGGGCGACATCCTGGTGTGAAATGCCGCAGCCCCTGGTGGCTGACCGATCAATCACTGCATCACAACAGGGAGTTGTGGGTCATCGTCACCAACTCCTCAGTGGGGCAAAGTGACCTGCCCCACATCCCCCCAGGGGAGCTGTAGGGGGAAGGCTCTGGCTGGCTCTAAACTCTCAAATGAGTCAAATTACACTTCAGATCTGGACTCACCAGCTGGGGCTCTGTGACAGTGAATTCCAGGATCATGAACGGCTCCTTTCCCTGTGATTTGGATGGAGTGGGACTTACACAGCCCTCACCTATGGAAGCTTACATCATAGTTCCCATCCCCTGCCTGTCCCCACCTCTGGGTTTGTCTAGGTCACCACGCCTACAGTGGAATGTTCCACCTCCATCATAATGGGCCAATTCTGAGCAGCGCTGAGTTCCTGCATCTCCCTCTGGAACCAGTGAGAGCTGTGGGTGCCCAGCCTCTCTCAGGACTAACCCTGTTGGCTGCGTTTCATGGCACCGTGCTGTGCCCTCCATCTTGTGTTCTAGGCTGATCACTGTAGACCCACCCGGGGACTGACAGCCAGTGCCTCCTGTACAAGGGAATCCAGGCAGGGGTTTCAGTGTTAGTGGGAGATGGGCAGATACCAGAACCATCCCTCCACCCTTCCCTGATCACTGGGAGCTCTGATAAAAGGACACCTGTTATTGGCTGTGTGGGTCCATACGTTGTCCTGGCTCTGGCCAGGTAGCTGGCCCAGGAGACCTCAGTCAAACTGCCCAAAAGACAACAGACTTGTTCAGTGGCAAAGACGCTTGTCCAGGTTTGTTGTCGACAAAGCACTGGTACTAGCACCCCATACACTCTGCATGGACATTAGGACATGTATGCTCATGAACATGGACCAGCTCAGTCAGCAGTAGGACTTCCCACTGTCCCCTTGGCCAGATGTACCTTCTGAGACCCCTCTTCTATACACTGATACAAACAAGTTGTGTATTTCCCCTCTCACATGCTTAGTATCCACCTTGGACCTGTTGGTTCAAACCATCTTCGGGGAGTGTATTTATATTTTAACTCTGTAGTGGGGTATTCTTGTAACTAGCTAGTGCCTAGTATTTATTAGGAGTGTCTCTGTTTTAGCAACACCAGCCATATCCTTACCAAGTTCGTGTACTGGACAGTGAAGTTGTAAGCAAGCATTTGCTTTGTAGCACGTCCTGACTCTGGCTGATGTTTGCTTCAGGCCTCATCTGGTCCCAGGCCCTGTCTTTCAGGCTCTTTCTGCTACAACCGTCATATCCAAATCACCCCAGGTTTGGCTTTGGTTTTCCCAGCAGACGAGTTTGCAAAACCAAGACCCGAACCATCTCCCCTTTTGTTCTTCTCTAGTATTAGGGCCTCTCCAGCCTTGTTTGTGAGTGACCCCCCCTGTAACTTGGGTTGCCTTGAACTCCCAGATCTGTTGTTCACCCTGACCCCCAGGGAGGAGCAACTCCCATTGATATCCACTTGGAGATACTCCTACCTTCCAGTCAGCATCCAGCCCTCACATCGCTGGCCTGAAGCTTTCAGGAGGTTGGGCTTCTAGAGTTTTCCAGTGAGCAGAGTCAGCTCTGGAAACTAATTCCACTGCAACAATTTGTACTTCACTGGCTGGTTTGGGTTTAGTCTGTGATGGTGTAAGGACAATGTTTGTGAGAACTAGAGACGTGTCAACAGGAAGTGGAGATGAAATAGAGTTATTCAGCTATATTGTAGAGGGGAGGTTAATGAGAGCTAGAACTGAAGGGAGAGGGAAAGACAGATCTCTCAATGGTCCCTGATTGTCTCACTCAGAAATTTAATTCCATAAAACACTAGCAGGAAATAAGATAGAAGCGGCATTTTGCTTACTTCTCCCAGTTCGGGATGTGCCCCAGTGTTCCTTATGACCGATTTATGGAAATATTGGACACTGAGGTTGATGCATGGGGCATATTTATATCGTTACTCATTGTTTTTCAGTGTGAAGGGTTGTGGTAACTGTGGAAGACCTGATGACTTTGACACTATGGATAAGGCCTTTAGACCTAATTAGGGCTCTGGTTACTCCAGGACCAGCTGGGTCTATATTCTGTGGCATAGTCTATATCCTTGTGGGTAGAGCAGGTTGGAAATTTGTACAGCAGCTTCATTCACCGTATTAATAATTAATATTTTGACTGACTTGAATATGAAGAAATCTAATATAATCAGCGCAGCAGCCCCTGCGTGGGTCAGGTTTTCCATTCCCTGTATTTCACACTGCCCTTGCTTTCAGCTTCAGTCTACTGAAGACTCTTGACAATTAAGTAACTGCAGGGAAGAAGCTGGAGGCTTTGGCTGCTGTGTCGGGGACAATTGGATCTTTTGGCAGCTGGGAAGGCATAGGAAGCCGTGTGGCATGGTGGGGTAGGCACACCAGCTAGATGTTTCTGCTAGAACAATCGAGTCAGATAGGTAGCAGTGTGCACACTTGTATTGTCATATTTAGAGCTGTAGTCCTAGAGTTGAAGGCCAGAAGGGACCACAGATCATCTAATCTGACCTCCTGTATATCACAGGCCCCTAAACAGCACCCTGAACCCCCACCCTTGGCTCTGGGCCAAGAAACAGAGCCCCGGTCGTAACCATAGTAACCTTGAAGATGCAGGATCTGGTTCTGTGTTTGTGCTAAGCACAAGGAGAACATGCCAGGGTAACTGTATCAGTATTCCCCTTCCCTGGTCCACCTGCTTTCGGCTCCCAGCTCCCAGCCATCACCGCTGTTGGGGAGACTGTCTTCCCCTCACACACACTCCCCCTTGACTGGCATGTTAAGACTGCAGAGCCCCCTGATTTACACTTTGACATTCTCCACAACCCAGCCGCCTTTCCCTCACTAGGCTCTGCCCAGTGTATCGCCCACAATTACCAGTTACCAAACAGCTCTTTCTAAGCAAGCACCTAGATTCCTAAGGGGAAAGCATTACAAAGAAAACATTAACAACACTAAAGGAACCGACGCCCATGCTAAGAAGTTTACCAGCCGTCATCCCAACTTCAGTCTTGGGCTCTGGTTCCTTCCAAACCCACAACTGGGTTTTCCCCATGGAAGAGTGTGGGGTAAAGACACTGGCTGAATAAAGGGACAGAGGTGAAAGGGGAGAGAAAAGAACTAGGTTGAAGATGAAGAAATAATTGATAATGGGGTGCATTGCTGTTTACATAACTAGGGGATGACTGTAGCATGAACAAACTCCAGAAAGGAAGAGGGAAGAATGGACAAAGGAAGGGGAGGATAAAAGGAGAAAAAAAATAAAAATGGCCCCCTTAATCTCTCTGCCACTGCCTTCCCTGTGAGTTTGTTCGAAGTGCCTGCAGTTACTGAATTACACACTGTGAGTCACTCCGGTGCTTTACCTTTGTTCTTTGTTGGTTTCCTCAAACTAAGATGGATCATTCAGATAAACACTCTGTGGGTTTTGAAAACGTGACCCAGTCCACTGTGCAGGACCCAGAGCAGGAACTCGAGTCGCTCAGAGAGCCAGGGTCTGTGCTAGAAACGTAGAGACAAAACATTGTTACAGAAACCATCTCCCTCACACTCTCCCCTCTCCGTCTGTGTGTTACTGGGGCATTGCATGTACCTTCTGGTAGGGTTACCATATTTCAGCAAGCAAAAAAGAGGACGGGAGGAGCCCCGCCCTAGCCCTGCCCCTCCCACTTCCCGCCCCCCCAGAACCCCCAACCCTCCCCCCGTTCCTTGTCCCCTGACTGCCCCCTCCTGGGACCCCTGCCCCTAACTGCCCCCCAGGACTCCACCCCATATCTAAGCCTCCCTGCCTCTTGTCCCCTGACTGCCCCAAACCTTATCCACACCCCCACCCCCAGACAGACCCCTGGGACTTCCACGCCCCATCCAACCACTCCCCACCCCCTGACAGCCCCCCCCCAGAACTCCCAACCCATCTAAACCCCTCTGCTCCCTGTCCCCTGACTGCTCCGATCCCTCTCCCCACTCCTGCCCCCTGACAGCTCCCCCCCCAGAACTCCCAGCCCCCCAACCCCCCGCTCCTTGTCCCCTGACTGCCCCCTCCTGGGACCCCTCCTCCTAACTGCCCTCCAGAACCCCACCCCCTACCTAAGCCTCCCTGTTCCTTGTCCCCTAACTGCACCCTCCTAAGACCCCCCCCAACTGCCCCCCAGGACCCTACCCCCTACCTGTACCCTGACTGCCCAAAACTTTCTCCACTCCCCCTCAAAAGCCCCCCCCCTGAACTCCCAAACCCCCCCCCCCATTTCTTGACTGCCCCATCCAAAACCTTCCTGCCCCTTCTCCTGCCCGCTGACCCCCTTACCCTGCTGCTCAGAACAGGGTGTTGGGCTCTGTGCGAGCCAGACACGTGGCTGCGCTCCCCAGCACAACAAAACCCGGTCCCTGGCCCTGTACAGAGCTCCCGGACCGGGCTGCAGGGGAGAGCTGCTGGCTCAGAATGCAGGGCGGATCCGGCTCCTCTACAGCTGCTCCAGAGTCCAGCCCGGGACTTCCCTGCAGCCCTCCCAGCCGCTCGCTCTGCTCTGCCGGGGAGGGGGGAAATCCCGGACATTTTGAGTGATTTACAAATTCCCCCCGGACGCTATTTTTAGCACAAAAAGGAAGACATGTCCGGGTAAATCCGGACGAATGGTAACCCTACTTCTGGAGGAGGGACGGGATGCTAATGTATTTCCTCTGTCATCAGCCCTTTGAACTCACCCCCCTTGGAGAGGTGCACATATACTACTTCAAACTGGATTCTCCAGGGACTAATAGACAAAGGGATAAATGAACAAACTTTTGGATAAATAGCCTGGTTTTAAACTGGCTCAGGGCCTTCTTCCAGCCAATGGGCAGGACCCCTGGTCCACAGAGGGCCCCAGCCCTGAGGGAAGGGTTGGAAGGACAGGGGGCTTATGCTGAGCTGAAGCTGTGATGAACAAGGAAATCCCTTGGCTGGGGCCAGAGCCCATGTTCGGGTTGGGCCAGAGCCCATGTTCGGGTTGGGGTGATCCCTCGGCCCACGCATCCCTCGTTCCGTGCCATCTCTTGCAGCCCCCATTGGCCTAGAGCGGTGAACCGCGGCCAGAGGGAGCCACAATCAACTGAATCTGTGGACGCGGCAGGTAAACAAACCGGCCCAGCCCACCAGGGGATTTCCCTGAACAAGCGGCAGCCCTAGTTTGAGAACCACTGCCCTAGGGCCCAAGCTGGACTGTAGAACCGCTGTGTCCCCATTGCTCACTAGCGTGGATACCTTTGACAATGCTTTGCTAGTGAACAATGAACCCCTCCAGGCTCTGTTCACTCACAGCCACCAGCATCCAAAGTCAGGCCCAGCTGAATCCACGAATGCTCTGCCCGGCTAGTCATGAATAGACACGGGGCGGCACCTATATATCCCTCAGGCCCAGCCTTGCACCCCAGAACTGTGCATCTTGTACTGCTCAGGACCCCCACACCCCCGAATGGTGTAAACTTATTAAAAGTCCGTCATTCCATCAAAGGGTGATGAACATGCCCCAGCCTTTAACGTGAGTAGAGCTCCCCCAAACACTCCAGCCCAAAGCACCCTGGCTTAGATAAACAATGAAACAAGCTTATTAACCAGAGAGGGATTTTCAGTGATATAGGCATAAAAGTCAGCATTGGTTAGAAAAGAAAAGATTGTGGTTGTATCCTAACTCCTAAACTTTACCAAGCTGAATAAGATTTGAAAGCAAAAAGGGATCTCTCTCCCCAAAACTTTCCGCAGGCCATACTGACTGGAAGGCTTTCCATACAAGACCGCCCCTCCCCTCCCCCCACACTTTTCAAGGTTGGTTCTTTGTCTTTCACACACTCTTGCCGCCATGTGTTGAGATGGAGAGGACAGGATCTGGGGAAGCCATTGTCTTATTTATACCCTCCTCCTCTCGCTGAGGATTACCTGCACCCAATCACGATTACCCAATCAGGATTACCTCCACCCAATCAGTGCGGGCAAGAGCAGAGGAAGATTCAAAAAAGGATTGCATATTTATAGGGACATCAAGAATAGCCAGAGTTATGAGAATTTTATTAAAACACTTGGGAAGTGCATAGCCTTATGCGTCGCGTGTAAGACAATCTAACTATTAGAGAGCAGCATGTGAAAAAACAATTAAAAAAAACAGTTATAAAAATATGGTCCTTTGTAGAGGCTTCAATCCTGCAAACCCTTAAGCAGGTACTTAACTGTACGCCAGCTGACGTCAGCAAGGGGGCCATCTGAACCCACGGAACAGCAATTCCCAGCAGATGTTTCCATTTCCTCTTTGACTGACAAGCAGCTGATCCAATTATAGGGAAGAGGGGTTTTGGCCCTTGTTCTGAGCATCTTCACTTCAAGGGTTCCATGAGTCTCAAGCAGGGGTAGGCAAACTTTTTGGCCCGAGGGCCACAGCTAGGTGGGGAAATTGTATGCATGGCCATGACTGTAGGGCTGGAGCATGGGGTAGGGGTACGGGAAGGAGTGCGGGTGCGGTTTGCAGGAAGGGGCTCAGGGAAAGGGGTTGGAGTGTAGGAGGGGTGCAGGGTGCGGGCGGGGACTCAGAGCAGGGGGTTTGGGTGCAGGAGGGGGTGCGGGAGGAGGCTCAGGGCAGGGGATTGGGGTTCAGGAGGGGGCTCAAGGCAGGGGGTTGGTGTGCAGGAGTGGTTTGGGATGTGGGTTCTGGCCCGGTGCCACTTACCTCGGGTGGCTCCGGTGTGGAAGCAGTGCGCAGCGGGGCTAAGGCAGGCTCCCTGCCTGCCCTGGCCCTGTGCCGCTCCCAGAAGCAGCCGGCATGTCTGGCAGTGGCTCCTGGGGGTGGGGTGGGGCAGGCGACTCCGCCACGCGCTGCCCTTGCCTGTGGGTACGACCCACAAAGCTCCCATTGGCCGTGGTTCCCCGGTGTCTGTGGGCGGTGTCTGCAAGCGAGGGCAGCGCACAGAGCCCTCTGCCCTCTCCCCACCATGGGCTGCAGCAAAGTGATGCCGGCTGCTTCCGGGAGCGGAGCAGGACCAGGGCAGGTAGGAAGCCTGCCTTAGCCCTGCTGCGCGATGGGGCTGGCAATCCTGCGGGCCGGATTGAAAGCCCTGACGGGTCGGATCCGGCCCGCGGGCCATAGTTTCTGCTCCCCTGCTCTAAAGTGATTGCTAGGTAGCACAATGGGGAAACTTTAGGTGACAGAAATGTTTGTCTCATATTTTCCTATGGGTCGCATGCCACTGAGACTGCCTAAGCCATCAGCAATCACCGGGTTCTGCTGCCTCAAAAAGGGGTGTCAGAGAGGAGTCTTTTTATTCTGAACACCTGTGAACTCCCTTCCAATTATCCAGCATCCCCTCCCCACCCCTCCCTTCCGTTCAGTTCAAGGTTTATTTGCAGGTGCAGAATCTGGCAGGTACGATGGTCAACACAGTGTTGGGGGGAATGCCTGGGTAACAGGTGGCTGAGAGCTCCATCTCCAAGGGTACGCTATAACAGCTGATCCTCATATTGTCTGATTGACAGGATCTGTGGAAAAAAATCAGACTCAGTAAGTTAGAACCTAAAGAATACTCCTGCAGTACGTGCATCACACTTGTCCAAGTGGTTGCATTAGCTCCGTGCGTGCCAGCCAGCCAGAAATAAACGGGGCACGTTGGAAAGACGCAGCGACATGAAAATATCATCGGTGCTGTGAAAGGGAGACCTGAGCAGTAAAGGCCTTCAGGAACATTTACAAGATGGAGACCTAAACTCTGTGCTTCTGGTTCTGAGATACCCGGATTTAATGTTAGACACAAACCAGCACAGACAGGCCAAGAAAACAGTCCCAGTCGTGTCTGAAACAGCTTTTCAATCTCAACGCACTGGGACTGGGAAGTTGCCCAGAAGGAAAAGGCAGAAGAACCTCATGTGTAACTCAAGCTCTGTGGCTGATTCTGCACAGAGACTGCACTGAAGACATTTCTCTCACCCCTCTTCTCTGAAATCACACACTCTGCAACAATCATCACCGCCGAGATTATAACAAGGGCCCCGAGAACCATCCAGATGACGAAAACAACGTGTGAGGCATTGCTCCCTGTGATGTTATTGACATGAACTGTGTCCGTATAGATCATTGTTGCAATCAAGGTCCTATAGTTGCACTAAATCTTGTACAAAGGAGGTCAAGTAAGGTGTCTATGGAAAGGTTGTAACTTACTGGTTATGATTATGCTGTCTGTATGTGTGTATCATTTTTGTATTTGAAGTTATGAATATTGGCTATGTACTTGTATCTCCATGTGTTTGATTCTAAGTAGCATCAGTGAAGTATTTGATCAGCTTCTTGAGAAAGAACTATTCTGAGTGAGTGCCCAATCAAGAAACACTTAAGTGACAATGGACTTTGGGAGACGCCAATCCACATCTGAGCTTTCCTGGGAATGTTCAAACTATGATGTAAACAATGGTGTCGGCCTGCAAAAAGCTGAATCATTCATGGACACGTGACTTGCTCAGGTGGCTACAAACTCCATCTTGATGCTGTGATTTTGCTCAGAAGAACAAAAGGGTTTCCGCCCACACGAGAGAGAATATAAAAGGCTTTGGAAACCCCTCCATTTAGTCTTCAGTTGGCTCAAGAGATGGCCTCTCCATCCCGAAGAGATCCTTGAAAGAAATTGGAACAAAGGACTGTAACTACAGGGGTGTGAGTGATTGCTGGACCCAGGCCATAAGCCATAGCGTTGGTTTCAAAAGGATTGGGCCCAGACTAGGAAGGAGTCTAGTCTGTGAAAGAAGCTTATTGGGCCATCTCTGAGGGTGAGATTTACCTGTATTCAGTTTCCTACTGTATTAGGCTTAGACTTGCGTGTTTTGCTTTATTTTACTTGGTGACTTACTTTGTTCTGTCTGTTATTACTTGGAACCACTTACATCCTACTTTTTATACTGAATAAAATCACTTTTGTTTATAGAGGGCAGACAATTTATGAGTTTACCCTGTATAAGCTTTATACAGAGTAAAACAGATTTATTTGGGGTTTAGGCTCCTAGAAAGACTGAATACTGGATGTTGGGAAAGTCCCTGTTAACTGAGAACCCCTGGGCTAAGTGAATCTTAGTTTCTGTGAACTGCAGGGAGGCGTGGCCCAACCTCTTGGTCTGTGCTGGAGCCGACTGGTGTGTCTAACTCAGCAATACAGGAGTGGAGGGAAACCAGGTCTGGCGGGGGAGGGAGGGTGGTTCTTCTCAGTGGTATCCCAGCACATCTAGTGACAGCCTTGAGGGATTTTCTGTGACCCAACCCGTCACACTCCCTTTATCTGAAATCAAGAAAAACCTGTCAGTGTGGGATGCAGGGACAGAGAGGGACAGATTTGCCTCTAAAGGAGGGACAGAGACTGATGGATAAATAAAGGGATGGCAGAGACAGTTTAAAGATGTAAAAACTGTTTCTCCCCCCGCCCTTAATTTCCCATCCCCTTCTGTGTCACAGGTAGTTTCCTTGGCCTCCCTTTTTGCCAGCAAGTTCCTCTTCATATGCCAGCTGCTGGGACCTGTGGGGTCACCAGGCTGGGTTCAGCCCTCTGCCTAGGGGAACCTTCCCATGAGGCCAGCCAGCACGCTGACTCTGACGCAAGAGTAGGAAATCCCTAGCAGACCAAGACACTAGAGACCTGGCCAGAGAGCAACGCTCCCCTAACTGACCCCATCAATAGTTTCCACCCTAGACTCACAAAAACTCTCCCAATTCCCCTGATCCCAAGGGGAAATGGCTTCATTAACTCTGCACCTGCCAATCCAAAGGATAAACAGGACTCCATACCTAGGCTAGCGGGATGGATCTGTAACTGGACAGGGACTGGCTCAGTAGGGGAGGAGGGAAACCAGAAACCCTACAAGGTTTGTATCTCTTAACATAACAATAGAATAACAGGGGGATTCGGAATGTACAAATTATCTAAAGCTCCTTGCCAGTGGTCGCCATTACAAAATCAGCATTTACCCCTGTCAGCACGCAGCAGTGCTGAAATGCCACACTGCTTCCTGATGCTTGGAACTGGCACCGGATTGCAACACTAACTAGAACCTTCACCACCTCCACAAAACAGTAATTCTGTTGACAGCTGCTGAACATGTGTATTTACACAAGCATCAGGTTCAGCTGTGGGTGTCAGTTAAATGCATTAAAAAAAACCTACTCTAAATGCTCCACTGCACACACAATTCCCCCTCTTGGGAGAGGATGAGAGAGAGAATGGACCACACCTGGCAGATGTTAGTCACATTGCTTGATGCATGGCTGGAAGCTGCTCAAGCCCAAGATTTTTTAAAGGTATTTACGCATTGCAGTGCTGAGTGGAGCAAAGTCTACGTGACTTAGCAGCCTCCATTTCATTTTTAAAAGGGACTTAGTGCCCCATTGACTTCCAATGAGAGAGGCTCCTAAGTCACTTAGGCCTTCCAGGGCTGAGTGGAGCAGTGCCTAAATACCTTTGCAAATCTGGGCCTCAGATACTAGGATGAAAAGGGCAGTAAAAGAACCGATGTAGAAAAGAGGAACAGATTCTCGGGTGCACCGAGTGTTGCTCCAGACGCCTTTATGCCCGGCCCGGCCCTGCCCAGTCTTTGGGCGCTGTCATAAAGAAGCTCAGAGCTGGGCATAACTTAGAGCAGCTTAAAGGACTCCTGGCCTGTGTTTGTCCCTGGCTCTGTCTCTCAGGCCGGGCTTCACTTGTAGTGAAAGAGGTGCCAGGGCTCATGCAATTGTTTTTTACATTCATAACTGATGCCGCAAGCCCAGGAGGGCCGGGGCTATGGATTGCCAGGCCTGGCAAGCCCTGGCACAGATTAAGCACTGCTCTCAGCACGGCTTTCCCTGCTCCCGCTCCGTCGCTCTGTGGGGAAAAGACAGTATCTGGGTTTCATAGTAGGAAGCACATAGGAGACTGCTGACACTTACTGATGGTCACCTGGGTTCCGGCTCCTGACACAGACAGGTTCCTTGCTGTGATCCCCACCTCACACACGTAGGTTCCTGTATCAGATGAATTTGCATTCTTCAAAGTGAGAGAGGCAAACCCATTGTCCAAATGCAGGGTTGTGATCACATCGCTGTCATTCACCAGCTCTGTCTTTAGTGCCTCCGTCCCATAGTTATACCATCGCACATACATGGTGCTGTGATTATTGACTGTCTTGAATGTACAATTCATGGTAAGTTCTGAGCCTTCGAAATCACTGACACTGGTTGGGGTTTGATTCACCATCAGGTCGGTAATTTCTGCAGAAAGAGAAACACAGATGATGGCACCTTCATTGAGAAATAGTTCAATGTGCCAGCAGACAAGGGCAGATGTACAAAATGAATCTCTCCAGTCCTGCTATTTAGTTTCCCCTGCTTGTTAAGAGTTTAAACGGATGTTCTTTCGTTTGGCCCCATATAGAGCTGTATCGTGCATGTCAAGACTTTTCTGCTCTGTTTAGTGAGCAGGTAACCCCAGAAGATTCAGTCTAGACAAACCTCCTCCAACAATGTGACATCTTACCCGAACCTTGTGTACGCCTGACACGCCTGCCAAATTCCTTACATTCAAACCCTTCTTGAGACCTATTTCCCTCCACCAGCCCAATGCAGGGCAAGAGAGAGGGTGGCCAATTCTCCTTTGTTACAGAAAAATGGGATTCCCTAAAGGATGTGGAATGGGCAATTCTGAGAAGTGATGCCCTTCTGCTGGCAATGGCAGGGGTGTGAGGATCGGGGTGCAACCGTTATTCTGGACAGGGCTGTGCTTACAGCATAGCGAGAGAGTGTCAGCAAGTCTTTAGCGCTGCTTTTACTGGTGGAAACTTCAGCAGCTCTAGGGCCAGGCGGCAGTTGAGCAGGGGTTTTTAGGATCTCCATGGCCCCCAGATGTTGGATTTAAGGGCCTAAAGCCCAGTGTGGATTTAGTCCTTTAATCTCTGTCTCACTTCCCAATCTACTGTTAGTACATCTGCCCGTTCTCCCCCTTTTGTCTGTCTTGTCTCTTTAGAGTGTAAATTCTCTGGCTCAGGGGCTCTCGCACTATGTCCATGTACAGTAGAGCTGATTGCAAATGTTCTGGCAAAACTTAGCTTAGACTGAAAATGCCAATGCACTGAAGAGAACTGATTCACCAAATCTACTACAGATTTGACTCCACTTTCGTCAAAACACACAGTGGTTTTTGTTGGTGTTCCAAGATCCACAGGGTTCAAAAAAGAACCAGATAAGTGCCTGGAGGATGGTCCATCAATGGCTATTAGCCAGGATGGGCGGGGATGGGGATGCCAGAGGCTGGGAATGAGCGACAGGGGATGGATCACTGGATGATTCCTGTTCTGTTCATTCCCTCTGGGGCACCTGGCACTGGCCACTGTCAGAAGACAGGACACTGGGCTAGATGGACCTTTGGTCTCACCCAGTCTGGCCGTTCTTATGTTCTTCTGTCCCGCGAGCCCCAGCTCGGGGAGTCGGGAGTCGAGTCTCAGGGCGGGTGGGCTCCCCACGCTGTGGCAGAGCCAGGTCTCTAGGGGCTCTTGTTGTCTGCTAGGCTCCCTGCTCGAGCCAGGGCTCTTGGCGCTTCCAGTGTCCGTGTCATGGAGCTGGAAGCCTGGAAGTTCCAGGACCAGCTCCCAGGGGTGCAGCTCTGAGGTCGCGCCGCCATGCAGACTGCCCCGTGCTGGATATCCCAGGGCCTCTAGAGTCCTGGGCCAGTGACTCCCCAGGCTGCTCTACTTGTAACTGGCCTCTGGGACTCTGGAAGTCCTCGGGTCCCTGGCCCGGGTGCAGTCCTGATCCATCTTGGTTTGGAATGAAGCCAGTTGTGAAACAATGAAACTTCTCACAAACTGAAACCGCTCTAGTGTACAGGGCCTAGCACAGTCGGCCCCACATGTTGGTTGAGGCCTCTAAGCACTATTGCAAAGCAAACATTCAATAACAACCTATTACTGAGTATACAACTTTATCCTGACTCTGCTCAGCCCTTTGTGGGTTTGGGTTGGACTCTTCGGGGGCTAAACTAGAGAGATGCCCATGTTTTGTTACTTCTGTAAGTCAAGTCAAGCACATTGCATGCACCAGGGACTCTTTGCATCCCTCTGTCCCCCACAAGGTCCCTGGGTGCCACCCTCCCACCCCACTCTATTTCAGGGACTCCCTAGCCCCCACACACCCCCCTCCATGCCACAGTCCCCAATTCTGCCCCAAGCCAGGAGCATTCTGTGCCCTAATTCTCTCCCTTTCTACCATTCCAGGGCCCCCCATTCTCCCTGCATGCTTGGGGCTTTAGCTGTATCCTCATTCCAGCATTATCCTCAGACCAGGTCCTCCATCCTCCCCAATGTTGGAATTGATGGGCTGCGGTGTTTCAAATTATTGTGTCACAGACCAAGAGAAATGCCATCACGCTGAGTGCACTGTAGCTGTGTGAGTCCCAGGATATTAGAGAGACAAGGCAGGTGAGGGAATAGCTATTATTGGACCAACTTCTGTTGGTGAGAGAGACGAGCTTTCGCACCATCGAGCTCTTCCTCGGGTCTGGGAGACGTACTCCCTAGGGTGACCAGACAGCAAATGTGAAAGATCAGGACAGGAGGTGGGGGGTAATAGGAGCTTATATAAGAAAAAGACCCAAAAATCGGGACTGTCCCTATAAAATTGGGACATCTGGTCACCCTAGTACTCCCAGAACCGCAGCAAAATACAACGCTTAAACTCCCACACAGATTTCCATCACAACTTCAACAACTACCACCCAGCCAGCCATTAAACTCTCTGAGGAACACTCCCACACTAGCATCAACTTCCTGGACACCACCATCAGCTTCAACAATGGAACCCTACAGCCAACCCAAGACAAGAAACCCACAGAGCTGGGAGGCTGCTGCAGACCCTGAGGGAGCCGAGGACTGTCCAGGACTGCCAGGGCCATTTACAGACCCGAGCACAGAGGAGCTGCAAGTCCTGACAGAGGCCTTCTTCCCCAACGACCCTCTACAGAGCCAGGTATGCCCTCAGGGGGAGTTGGGACCCTCCAGAAAGTAAATGCAGTGACTGTAGCAGGACCTGCAGCGGGGCTCCCTCCCCTAGTGCCCCTGTTCGACTGCCCTTACCGTGTTCACACTCAGGCCCGTAGAAACCAGGGTAGCAATCACAGGCGTAGTTCCCGATGGTCTCCACGCACTCGCCACACTGGCTGCAGGAGGAACGCTGGCAAGACGCTGCAGAGATACAGCTGGGTTAGGATCCACCCTAACAACTCCTTAGAGCCCAGTCAGACCCCACCCCACTGCCCGGATCCTGCACTCCATCCCTGCTGCATTTCTTCACTGCGGGATTCTGTCAGAGCCTGTTAAAGTCATGGGTTAAAAACCCGCTTTCAAAGGCCTTGGCTCCGGCCCTGCAAGAGCACTCGGGGCCTAGATACCATCCAGGGCACCCAAGCTTTGCCCAGCCAGGTGGCACTGGCACCTTGCCAGAAGCTTGGAGGCAGTGGCTGCTTTGCACAGATGGTCACACTGCTCGTGGACCCAGAGGCGCTGCCTGTGGACAGCGCTGACCTGGACGGGTAGGCTGCCCTCTGGATTGAGATGGAGCGTTGCATGCTGGGCCTGCAGGGGACACACCCAGGCATTGATCAGAGGGCAGCGTGTGCCACGTTTGGCTATCAGGCTGTGCTTTGACCTCCCTGCCCCCCCCCCCCCCGCACTGATTGCACTCCGAAGAGGGTAGTAACTCTTTGGAAGGAGACTCCACTGCATCTCCCCAGGGCTCAGAACAGGTGCTCCTGGGACCAAGCGTCTGGCATGTCAATTTACAACGGGACTTTGTGATGAGACGAATATAGGGATCAAAGCAAGACTCATTGAGAGCCCAGGCTCAGCTCCCGTCTGCGTGGCCCTCTTTTATGGACAATTAGGGACTTATTTCTCCAGAGCTGTCAATCTAGCAACTCTCCCCAGCCCTACACGTGTTAGACAGACCCACACTTCCATAGAGAATGACAGTGGTGGGGTGGTTACCTTCGTAACACAGCGCCCTCTTTTTCTTTTGGCAGTTCTCATCATTCCATCTTCCAGCATCACGATCCCTCTTTATGTAAATCTCCACACAGTCTAGGTTCCTCCCTTTATTGTTGGGTTCCTTGTTAGCCCAGTTCTCAGCCTCCTTCGTCAGGGCCTTGTTGGTGCCAACCCACGTCCAGACATTGTTTATTTTTCGTAGCCCAATCCAGTAGTATGTTCTATGGTGGGGTAAGACACTGTTGAGATAAGCAATTTCCCCCTGGTTCTGGATTGCTACGAGGTCAGTGTAGAATGACCTGCAAAAGTCTCTGGCCAGCTCCCAGGAGTAATCAGCTTTGTTACCATAATGGTAGGTCCAGGCTCCCACTTCCACCTGAGTCACTAGCACTGTTGGAAAGAGTAAAAACAGGCAAAGTTGTGTGACAGTCAGTGACAGAGCTATGAGTTGACTATCGATGGGTGACACCAGACTATATCTTATATCACACACAAAGGAACTGCATTAAAAGAACATTATTTAGGTTGCAAAGTCAAGCGCTCAAACGTTAGGAAATGCCACAATTAAGGTTGCCCATGTAACTGAGTTCAGCCCCCTTATGCGCATGCACAATTGTATAGTCTTTAATGGCATGATAATGTACTATTTTTCCATGGGTCCTCTGCCTCCCTCGGTGAAGAGGATGGACGGTGCTCACTGAATGAGGAGCTATTCAATAGTGTGTTTTCTCCTCACTGGTCAATGTGTGACTGCTCCTCCCCCCACCCCCGCCTTATTTACTGCACATTATACAAACCCTGCTCTGAAGACAGAATTATTCATTTCCCCCAAAGGCTTTTCTATAGCGCTCATCATGCCAGTACCTGAGTGCTTCACAGACATGAATGAGTTTATACTCACAACAGCCCTGGGAGATGAATGGGGGGTATTAGCCCCATTTCACAGATGGGAACAGAGGCATAGAGGCACTGGTTCTCAAAGGTATTTAGGCACTTAACTGCCATTGATTTTATTGCAAGTTAGGTGCCTAAATACCTTTGAGGAGCTGGACTAGAGAGATTAAGGCCGGAAGTAATTTTGGGTGTCCCATTTGAGTAGAGCCCTGCGCGGATACATAATTATCTCCACAGATGCAGATATCCATGGATCTAAAGCAGATACCGCAGACATGCAGGGCTCTAGTGACAACGAGGGAGACAGGCGCACATGCTCCCGGTCAGGAGACACCGCTTGCACACACTAGTGTGACCAGAGACAGCTGCCAGTCAGTCTAGTGCCCGCCCCGCTGGCAGGGCTGGCGGAGGTACAGTCATGCCGGAGGAGCTGCCTGGGCTGGGTTCCGGCTCCTGCGACGACAGCCCGACATGCTGCTTCTTTCGCCGCTGCGGTTCCTGGCCCAGTCGTTGGCCATGGCCCTGTGGGTCTCACTCGCTGTCACTAGAGCCCTGCGAATCCGTGGAGATCCGCTTTATAGCCACAGATATCCGCACCCGCGGATATACATTGTGTATCTGCATTTGAGACCCCGAGGACCGGATTTTCTGGAGTATTTAGCATTCTAAAGCACTATGTTCAGAGCACTGTTCCCATTGACTTCAGTTGCAGCTGTGAGCGCTCAGCACTTCTGCAAATCAGACCCCAGGGTCTCCATTTGAGCACCCAGAAAGTGAGGAACACACATTCAGTGGCCACCTGGGAAAAGTTTGGTTTAAGTGACTTGCCCAGCACCACATGGCAACTCTGGGGCAGAGGCACGGATAGAATCCAATTCTCCAGGGCGGCAGTCAACAGCGTTACCCTTGAAACCATCCTTTCTCTTCTTGCAACCCCGCCTCATTCATCACACCTTCCAGCTCCTGCAACAGATGGGGTAGGGCTCCTACAGACAACAGCTTTTCTCACTGTACAACCTGCGTTCATTCCCTAGCGTAGGTCCATCCCATGCACTCAGCGAGGCAAGGGCTCTGGTATTCCCTAGGGTATCAGTGCTTGACTTTGAAACGTTAACAATGTTCTTTTAAAGTAGGTTTTTCTGTAGTGTGTGTGTGTGTGTGTGTCTGTAACTTTCTACGTTTTTTAAAAAGCAAACTGTAAAAAACAGAAGACCCATCACGTGGCATCATAGTGACACCGATATGGATCATCAGCAGGGTTAAAATCCTGAGATCCCGTGCACAGACCTCTGCCACTTGAGCGACTGGAGGAACCAATAGCAGTAGCAGGTTGTCATACTCCCTATGGGCCAGCACTAGAGGGAGATGAGACACACATTTTGCCAGGGGATTTCACAGCTATTTGCTGACAGCAGAGACCTCAGGAATTGTGGGTTCCATTCCAGGCTGTAGCAGAGGTGGCAGATGAAATGCCTAAAGAACACATGAACGACTACGAACATTTTAAACAAAAGGCCAGAATTAGAATGGGGCTAACACCTGAGCATGCCCGTCGGCGGTTCAGAGCCCTAAGGCGGAAACCAGACGTGGCATTGTCCCGACACGCCTACCACACTGTAAAAAATTAATTAGCCTCTTAGAATTGGTAGGGCAACTCCCACCTTTTCATGTTCTCTGTATGTAGATATATCTTCTTACCATATGTTCCATTCTATGCATCTGATGAAGTGGGCTGTAGCCCACAAAAGCTTATGCTCAAATAAATTTGTTAATCTCTAAGGTGCCACAAGTACTCCTGTTCTTTTTGCGAATACAGACTAACACAGCTGCTACTCTGAAACCTGTCACTACGTGAGAAACAGGGGAGCTGGAGTCTGAAGGCCCAGGCCTGCAGTAATAGTCACGTGGCCTGCCCTTGGAAGTCTGGCACACTAAAGGGGTTACTCCCAGGGCCTGGTTTAAAGGCTGGGGCATGGCCCAGACCCTCTAATCCACGACAGGTGCCAACCCCCTGCACTCTGTCTGCACCAAAACTCACACTGCTGCTGGTGCCGGTGCTGGAAATGGGGTTGGGACTTTCTCAATGCAGTCAGCAGGCCCAGGGAAGCACTTGCAGAGGGGAGGGCTGGCTTGGACCACGCCTGTACGGAGGAGTTCATCGGCCCCTGGCCTGGCTGGGGAACTGTGAGCTTTCTTGGGAAGCCGTGCAGGCCCATGTGAAGGCCTCTCCATTGTAACTAGGGTGGAAGCGCCTGGCTCCCTCAGCCTCAGGGGGCCGTGTTTCTCAGGTAATTGCTAGGGACTCTACTGCTTTCTGGGATACAGGAGGGGCCAAAAGCCAAGAGAAGAGATTAGGAGGAATAGGATTTAGGTCCGTAAATAATCACCCCCAGGTGGGAATGTGGCCCAAATGAAACGGTTTCAGTGGGCCTGGCAGTGAAATGTCCCTGAGCAGACCAGGAGTGACTGATGGTGCAACAACAATGTCACTCCCCTCCCAGGGCTTTCCCAGGATACGTCTGTGAATTCTCCCCTGGCAGGGGCAGCGGCAGGCCATCAAAGAGCTGCAGGAATGTGAGATGTTGTCGGTCAGTGTCATGAGTTCAGCTCAGAGGATGGAGGCAGTTTTTGTCCATAAATCAGATAAACAGCTGAGCAGCTCAGTCAGTCGGAGCAATATTCCAGTGTAATAGAGTTCTATTAGAATTAGAAACAATGGGAACCATCCCTGGGTCTAAACCGGAAATGCTGCCAGCAGGCCCCTCCTCTCCCTGGCTTCAGAGGGCAGGATCCTGCACCAGCCCGAATGTCTACACAGCTGTGTGTAGGGCCATAGTGTTGCCAGCACAGGTGTGCTCGAGGACAGCAACAGCGGGTTCGTTGCCCGGTGTGCTTCGCGTCAATAAACACACCAGGTGGAGAAGCAAACAAAGTTTATTTGGGATCCCAAAGCGGTGCAAGGAGACTGGCAAGTCTCAAATCAAGCACACTAACAGGAACAATGTTTCTTCTTTTATACATTTTGCAGTTAAGCCTCACCCCCGCCCTTTCCCCTCTAGCCCTCCCTTTCTCCCCCCATTCCTCCCTCTACCCCTCCCGTCCCTGATAATAGTTACTAAGCAAATAACGATTACATTTAAGCAGTTAAGTCATTCTTGGCATCTATAAGCCTAGCTTGTTAGTAACTTCTTTAAACCGTTATCTTGTCCTTTTTCCCTTCAGCCTGAAACATGCAGGCCTCATTATTACCGCTTGAGCAGGGGGTTGCACACAGATAACTGCTTACTTACATATTCCAATTGCACCTGGCTTTTGAGGTTGATTAGAGTTTAAACATGGAAGGAGTTTGGTTCACTTAGGCCTAGTGCAGGAAGGCTTCATTGACACTTAGTGGCCTTCCACCCTCCCGAGTTACCTAGGGTGATGCCTAGTGACGTCAACAATAGTGTGAGCTCTGCGAACCTGGGCTGTGAGACGCACTGCTGTGGGTGTAAAGCACAGTGCAGATGTACCCTCTGACATCTTACCAACAGGGGCTGAGCCCAGCCTTGCCAGAGATCTGGGGGAAAGGAGGGGTGTGGTCTGAACCAGTGAAGCTAGGCTGGTGGTGTGGCAAGGGCTGGGTACTCCTCTCATCCGGGTCTCAGCTTCCCGGGGGTGGCTGGCTGGCTCCTCAAGCAGCCTCCCAGGCCGGAGAGGCTCCATGCTGTCTTTTGGCTGGCAGGGAGGCTTTGAATGAGGCCGTCTCTGGTAGCCCATCTCCACTTTCCCAACCAATCCTCATGCTGGGGTTGGGGTCCACTAGGCATAGCTACCAGGTAACTCGGGAGAGTGGAAGGTCAAAAGTGCCGATGAAGCTGTTTTGCTCTGGGTCTGTGAACCACAGTGACTCCATCTTGGGAACTCTCACCTACTTCTCTGCTAACTGCTGACAGGCTCTGAAGTAGGCTGAAGCAGAAATGTAATGTCAGCTTTTTAGCAGATGGCTGCAGTTTCACTCACACTAGCAGAAATAATAGAGATAAGAAGCGGGGTAGTTCGTTTGCAGGCGTCTAACTCAAGGTTGCAAAGACTGGGAAAGTTCTCACAAGCTTATGTAGAGCTTATTGTACCAGTTGTCTGGAAGGGAGGGGGAAGGGGGAACAGCCAGACAAAGAGATGTATGCAAACAGTTTGGAGTATAAAAGGTAAAAGTTGTTTGTATTTGTTGCACTGGATTTGAGACATGCTGGTCTCCTAGTGCCATTTCAGAGCTCTGAAATAAACTTGGCTTGCTTTCTCCCCTCGGTGTCTTTATTGGTGCCAAGCACACTGGGCGACGAACCCCCTCACCACCTGGAGTTTCCTTCTGCAGGGGTCTTGGGGCACTGTCAGGGCATCGTCCCTGCTGCCCATGCAGGGTCCTGCTCTGGGGGCCATTTGGGGGTCTCTGTTCCTGGCACTGTCCCCTGTCCCCACACTCAGAGGTGTCTGGGGCGGAGGGTGGGGGCTGTCGCTAAGGATCCAGCTTGTAGCTCTCCCTTGTGAGCAGCAGCTCCTCTGCCTGCCTCCCTCCTTCCTAAACACTGCGCAGGTGAATCCAGCCACGTCCCCAAGTAGAAGAAGGTGCTAGACCTACCATCTCCAGTGCCGACCTGCCAGCCTCCCCTCTCGCTCAATCCCTAGACCGGAGACGACTTAAACCGTTCCTCTGCTTGGCTGTGTCTTGGAGCACTTCCTTTTAAGTGTGCAGAACCTCACTGCATCCCTTCCCTATTCCTCCCCCCGCACCGAGTCACAGCTCGAAGATTCATTGGGCCAGAGAGCGTGACTGAAGCCTGGTGGGTAGGGACTGAGCTGGAAGGTGAGAAATCCAGGGCCCAGTCCCCTGCTCCAATGATCTGGTATTGATCCAGAATACGACAGCTGAAACCGAGGGATCCTCTGTCAATATATCCCTTAGCCCAGTGGTTAGGAAACCAATGCATGATTGGTATAGTGAGTTGTAAGAATGCGGTTCTGGCGGGACCCAACTGAGAGTGCCAATTCAGGACAAATTGCTAAATCAGGGCAGTCACAGCCCAAGGCTGGGGATTTTCCACCTCTAAGGCAAACCAAACCAGCCAGCCAAAGAGGACTTTGGTCTCACCTCACTGGCTAATCACAAGTCACACAAGCAATTCCCTTAGACGCTTCAGTTTCCCAGTATCACCACCAGTGCCACTCGTTATGGGGACAAATGGTTATGAAAACCAATACCCCCATCAAAGAAAAAAGGTTCTCCTTAACTGTACAAATATGCCCCATTCATCAACCTCAGCGTCCAATATTTCCATAAATCGGTCATAAGGAACACTGGGGCACATCCTGAACTGGGAGAAGTAAGCAAAACACCGCTTCTCTCTTATTACCTGTTCATGTTTTATGGAATTAAATTTCTGAGTGAGAGAATCAGAGACCATTGAGAGATCTGTCTTTACCTCTCCCGACTCTTCAGTTCTAGCTCCCATTAACTTCCCCTCTACAATATAGCTAAACAATTATTTCCTCTCCACTTCCTGTGGACACTCAATAGCCTCTGTCCACTTCTCTCGTTCTCAGACATTGTCCTTACACCACTACAGACTGAACCCAGGTCACCCAGCGAAGTACAAATTGTTGCAGTGGAATTAGTTGGCAGAGCTGACTCTGCTCACTGGAAAACTCTAGAAGCCCAACCTCCTGAAAGCTTCAAGCCAGCGATGTCAGGGTTTGATGCGGACTGGGGGGTAAGAGTATCTCCAAGCTGAAATCAATGGGAGTTGCTCCTGGCCTGGGGGTCAGGGTGAACAACAGATCTGAGAGTTCAAGGCAACCCACGTTACAGGCGGGTCATTCACAAACAAGGCTGGACAACGTATGGGCCCACAGCCAATAGGTCCTTTTATCAGAGCCCCCAGCGATCAGGGAAGGGTGGAGGGATGGTTCTGATATCTGCCCATCTCCAGCTAACACTGAAGCCCCTGCCTGTATTCCCCTGTACAGGAGGCGCTGGCTGTCAGTCCCCGGGTGGGTCTGCTGTGATCAGCCTAGAACACAAGATGGAGGGTACAGCACGGTGCCATGAAACGCAGCCAACAGGGGTAGTCCCGAGAGGGGCTGGACACCTGCAGCTCTCACTGGTTCCAGAGTGAGATGCAGGAGCTCAACATGTAGCCAGTGACAGACAGGGTCACAGACACAAGAGTCGGGAGAGTGATGGAGACCCAGGCAGGGGAGAGGAGATCGGATTGAAGGCAGCATCTGTCACAGCCTAGGGCTACAGGAGACTCCTGCCAAAGAACGGAATGGGAACCGTCGCAGGGCCGGGCTTCTCCCCAGCTTGCCAAGGGCTCACGGCCACACCCAGGCTCTGACGCAGTTTAGTCCCAAACTGGAACAAATCAAGACAGTTTCTCAGCTCACTTTCTGCATCTCAGGGACTGTGGCAGATGCTTCCTGTCATTTCCTACCCCAGTCTCCCTCAGCCAGTTCTTCCTCACAGCCCCTCCCTCTCAGGAATGCCCTTTGCCCCTTATAGCCCCTTCATTGTCCCAACAGGGGTGCAGGACCTACTGCAGTTCCTGGTGCCAGCCACTGAGTGACATACCTCCCCCCCCTTCCACAAAAACCTGCCTTTTCCCTTACTTGTGAGGCCCCCTCTGAACTGCTCTCACCCCCAACCCAAAATAGACTCCATATATTGTAGTCATATAGCCATATTCCCCAAGTGCCCCACACTCTTTAATGCCAGGCTTAGTTTCAGTCACAATCTTCTCCAGGGTTTTGAGGTCTCTGCATGCAGTGTCCCTAGCTCTCCCTCAAGCCCCTGACCATCAGGATCAGGCCACCCCTCTCCTCCCCAGTGGCCTGATGTTCTGCAGACAGCTGCTCCTTCTGTCCCTGCACCATCGGTAACTCCATCCTGCAGTCATTCTGGGGCACCTCCCATCCTCAGGACAGGAACTATGAAACAGGTGTCCCATTTCCCCTTCTGCAAAGGATCACTGCTTTCACCTTGGCCCTGGAGGCTGCACCTGGGTCCCCATGCCCCTCCCCCCACAGAGACCTGAGCTCCACCTGGGTCAGGGAAACCCCTTTTCATGAACCCTAAATAAACTTGGCAAGTATTAAGCAGGGTCCTCTGGAGACAGGACAGAACTGGTTTTTCAGAGACATTATTTTGGGCAATTCAGCTAATAGCCCTTTGTATTGGGCAGTCACTGCTCCTTCCTGAATCTAGCACAGGGAAAGCCCATCACTTCTCTGCCTCTCCCCCCACAAAAGGTACCACCAGCAGCAGCTACAAATGCCATTTGTGCTGCAGAGTCCTCCAGGGTCTCCTCTCCACAGCCTGCTTGATGCTAAACCTCCCCTTCTGCATGGGCTGTGTCAATAGCTTCAGGAGAGAGTCACCTCACTCTCCAACTGGCCAGCCTTAGAGCCCAGTCAGTTAACCCCTTGCCCCTGATTGCTGCTGGGATGTAACACGGCCACAGGGGAGGGGAGCAGTTTCCAGGTTCAAAGTGGTGACACTTCAGCCCATAATGTCACATAAACCATCATGTGCCAGCAATGCCCCTCTGCCGTGTACACTGGCCAAACCACACAGTCTATACGCAAAAGAATAAATGGACACAAATCAGACGTCTAGAATTATAACATTCAAAAACCAGTCTGAGAACACTTCAATCTCCCGGGACACTCAGACTTAAGTGGCAATTCTTCAACAAAAAACTTCAAAAACAGACTCCAATGAGAAACTGCAGAACTGGAATTAATTTGCAAACTGGATACCATCAAACTAGGCCTGAATAAAGACTGGGAGTGGAGGAGTCACTACAAAAACTAATTTCCCCCTGCTGATACTCACACCTTCTTGTCAATGGTTTGAAATGGGCCACCCTGTTTACATTGACCTCATTACCACTACAAAAGTGATTTTTCCTCCCTTGGTATTCTACTGTTGAGAATAGCCCACTTCCACTTGAATTGAATTGTCTCGTTAGCACTGACCCCCCACTTGCTAAGGCAACTCCCATCTTTGTGTACCACACACACATACATACACCTACTACTGTATTTTCCACTCCATGCATCTGATGAAGTGGGTTTTAGCCCACGAAAACTTATGCCCAAATAAATTTGTTAGTCTCTAAGGTGCCACAAGGACTCCTCGTTTTTGCTGATACAGACTAACATGGCTACCACGCTGAAACCTATAGATACAATGTCCTTTTCTCCCATCAGCCTTAACGTTTTATCCATTTCCCAGCCTGTTACTTAGGATTAACTGCACTTTCCTACATCACTGGGGCATTGTGAACTCACTTGAGAAGGGAGCATAATAGCGTTTGTGACCTGGGACAACATTTTTCTTGCTTGCATTTCACTCTTGAAATAAAAGATTTTTCCTACCCTGGTTTTGGCAGAAGACTTTGGAGGACTGAAGAATCAGAATGGGACAGTCTGTATCCTCGCAAAAGATATTTCGGCCCTGAACTCCTGTTGAAATCCCTGGGAATTAGGAGTCTAAATATCTTGGTGGATCTGGTCCAGTGACCTCACAATAGACCAGGGATCGGCAACCTTTCAGAAGTGGTGTGCTGAGTCTTCATTTATTCACTCCGATTTCAGGTTTCGCGTGCCAGTAATACATTCTAACGTTTTTAGAAGGTCTCTTTCTATAAGTCTATAATATATAATTAAACTATTGCTGTATGTAAAGTAAATAAGGTTTTTTAAAATGTTTAAGAAGCTTCATCTAAAATTAAATTAAAATGCAGAGCCCCCCAGACCGGTGGCCAGAACCCGGGCAGTGTCAGTGCCACTGAAAATCAGCTCGCGTGCTGCTTTCGGCGCACGTACCATAGGTTGCCTACCCCTGCAATAGACCGAGCACCAAGCTGCAAGTGGTCCAGTGCTCAAATGAGGCAGGAGAGAATGCTGAGCTACAGTGGAGTTGGTCAAAAATTATTTTCTGATGAAACAGTCAGTAAGGTGTTCCATTTTAAAAATTTGCAAGAGCCAAAAAATTCAATTTTTGAAAACTGAAAAGTTTAGGGAAATATTTGTTTTTAAATAAAAACCTGAAGACTTCACAGAAACATTAATTTGTTCCTTTCAAAAGTTTGTGGAAAATATTTAAATTTCTGACCAGGTCTAGCCCAAAAGTCCCTGTACAATTTTCTTTCAGCCTCTATGCACCAATCTATCCACTAGAACAGAACCTAACTTATCCGAGTTCAGGAGTGTTGTTGTAGCTGTGTGGGTCCCAGGATGAGAGAGACAAGATGAGTGAGGAAATATCTTTTACTGGACCAAGTTCTGATGGTGAAGAGAAGCTTTCCAGCTTCTTGTGACCTGAGGAGCTCTGTGGAGCTTGAAAGGCAGCAAAAGTTGGTTCGATAAGAGATTACCTGCCTCACCCACCTTGTCTGTGTTTTACGAGTGTCAGTCGCCCTGGTACTGGAACTCTGTGGCACTGGTAGCAGAGCTCACAGCTACCAGCCCATGCAATGTGTGTGCCCGGCAGCCTGAAACGCAGATGTTATGCAGCTCATTACCGCCACCCATTGGTGAAGAGGAGAAAGAGCAGCCAACACCTGCTCCATCAGCTGTTTACCCAGAACTCCATAGACAGAAACTGCTCAGAGAAGGAACTCTGCCGCCCTCAGTCAGCAAACAGGGGGAAGTACAGCGAAAGAACTCATTGCCTAAGCTTTACCTGAAACCCTCCATGACATCTTGGTTCCTCCCTGGGACTGTACCCGAGCCCCAAGTTGGTCAGATAATGGGACTGAACAGAGACTGAGGGGAACAGGTCTCCTACCTGGTGGCAAGAACTCTGCTCAGGTCTCCTGTCATCCTCTCCACCGAGGACTTTGCAAAGGGATGGCACTGAGGAGACTTCCCAGCAAGAGGCGGCATTGAGGGGGATCTTGGCTGAAGCTGCAGTAGAGGGAAGTGAACTCTGGTGAGGAACCCCGACACAGCACCAGTACAGCGGAGATCACTATAGCTGGGATAGGTGTGGGGAGGGGCTCACAAGAATTGACAAGACCCTTCCCTGAGGGAAGCCTGGAAGCTGAAAGTTTTTGCTTTGGTTCTCCCCTGGAGAGGGATTTCAAGGAAGCTCAGTTTGGGAAGTTCTCACATGCCAGGGCGTGTAGCCGAGATAACAGCTTGGCCAGCCACTGGAGACTCCTTAAGGCAGCTCGGTGGGTCACTGCTCTTCCCAGCAGGGTCTCCATCTATTTTAAAGCAGCCCCACCCCCATCCACCTGCCCATTCGTGAGGGGATTTGAAGTGAAAATGGGGTCATAGCACAGTGAGGTCCCAGCGCAGGTGAACCCTGTTAGGAACACTCCCATCAGCCCCCCGCCCTATCACAGGAGCGGAAAGCCGTGTACTAAGGGGGCACAGAGGGGTCACCAGTATTAGCTCCATTTTACAGATGGGAGAGTCTGAGACACAGAAAGGAGAAGTGACTTGCCCAAAGCCACACAGGGAGTCTTACAGAGAGTCAGGAACGGGATCCCGGAGTCCTAACCATTAGATACCCTGCCTCCCTTGACTCTTGGGTTTCTTGTCCTGACGTCAGTCACCTGTTGAGACCTGGGAGTTCAGAGGGGAGCCTCCTGCCCCAGAGCTACCATGTGCCAAGAAATAATGACTCAATACTGGCATGGCAGCAGCTTGTCCCCCAATATTGCACCACAGGAGATACAACACTGGAATGACAACAACACTCTGGTCCCAGGGAGAAGCAGCACTGGTGAGCCTGAGAAACCCAGGTTAGCTACACTCAGAAACCGCATTGGCATGTGCAGGGGCTGGTGTGTGACAGCAAAGCAAAGGAGAAGCCACCATGGGAAGAAGGTCTCTGTGAACAGAACAGCCACCTCCTGTCCTTTGCTCCACAGCCCTAGGATTGGCCCACTTGGTGAATTCTGTTAAACAGGACAGCAGTAGTATTTATCTTATCATCTACACCCACTTATTGTCCCATTTCCCCATGACTTCACCAAGCTCTAGAAACCTAGAGTTTAATTTTCCTGTCTGTTTGAAGTCTTTACATGGAGGTAGGCCTCAGCCTGTACCTAAACTCTCCCAAATTCAGGGGCTTCTTTTCCAAGGGGTCACTTCACCACAGACCCATCTGATGCTGTCTTTAGTACAGTCTGTTGCTCTTTTGCACACCTTTTCCTTCCTGCAGTGGAGTGAGCTGGATCTGACATAGGCCCCAGACCTCTCCCACCACCAGCAGCCTCTGAGAAGATTGGTGGTTAATTGGAGCCACAGGACCATGCCCTACTTTTCACGTTCAGGGGTAGTCTATTGTCTACAGCTGCTGGGGTTGTTGGTGGGTTTTTTTGCTGCCTTCCACTCATATGATAGCTCCCTCGGTCACATCCAGCCAACTCTCCACAGGGGTCCTGCTGCAATATTGAGGTCAAGCCCACCGTCGCATATAGAATGCCTTGTTTATAGCCAATGGGAATGTGATAGGGAAGGGAGAATCTGGGCAGGAAGACAATGGGGAATTGGGGACACAGAAACAACTAGCAGAAGAACGGGTAGTTTATGGGAACAGGCAGAGAACAGGACACAGCAGGCAGGACAAATGGCAGTGGGATTTGGACATGATCTAACCTATCTCCCACCATGCGTCCTTGCCCCTAGATAAGCACCCAACTCAACCTCCCTCTCCACCTCCACAGCTGTTCTCGCCAAACACCTGCAGTCACGTGTTCCTGGCTGACCCCCCATCCAGTCCCCCAGTTGGACTTTGCCAGCATGCCCAGTTACAGGTCATTCCGACAACAGTTCTTCTCTTGGTTAACAACAAACACCCCTAGGTGCATTGAACTGAGGAGTGTCCATGCTTCTGTTTGACCTGTGATCACCAAGGCTGTGGGTGAACTCCCAGCACTATGGGAGTCAATGGCCAAGTTCCCACTGACTTCAGTGGGGCTAGAACTTTACCCTGTGCTCCTTCCCCTCACAGCTGGAAACATTCACACAGCTTTCCTCTGAGTGGGTATGAGGGACGGGGCTGTGTTTTACTGCAGTAGGATCTTATGGGGGTGACAGAGGACCCAGGGGAAATGCCACTCCTCTGCATTACAGTGGAGTGCACAACTCTGAACTTGTGTGTGAACACTGGGGAGTTAAACCCTGGTTTGCAAGTTTACCTGGGGCACAGGCCTTGGCCCAGCTCTCTGCACCATGGGGAATTTCGGAGGACTTAGCTCCACTGCTCCTTTCCTGGGACGGATGTGGCAGGACCCTAAGGCCTCCAGCAGGGGGCCTCTGGGCCTAATCCACCCCGTTGCAGGAAGTAAATGGAGAGAAAAGATAGAAAAGAAAAGACAGCAGAAAAAAGAAAAGCAAAAAAGACGAGAAAAGATCTGATGGAAATAGCCCCAGAAAAGGGGGGATGGAAGAGGAAATAGAATAGATACAGGGAGAGGAAACAAAGGAAACAAGTGGGGAGAGCTGTGATGATTGCAGGGGGTGGGGGAGGGTGACACACTGCTTGTGGAGGGAAGGTCCCGTGTGCAGAGAGATGGGGAAGGGTCATGTGTGGAGGGGGGGAGGACAACTTTTTTTTTTAAAGAAGCACAGAGGCAATGATGAAAGGTGACACATTTCACTTTCTATTATTTTTTATTGTCTGTTTCTAAATGGCCCTAAGGGCTGGTCCCTGCTCGATGCCCCAGAGGAAGGCGAAAAACCTCCAGGGTCTCAGGCCAATCTGCCCTGGAGGAAAATTCCTTCCTGACCCCAAACATGGCGATCAGTTTCACCCTGTGCATGCGAGCAAGGACCACAATGGGAAAGGACCCACTGGTTGCTATGGTTACACACCCTGCCCCAGTCACACCCTGAGATACAGTCTGTGTCCCACTATTCGCCAATCTCCAGTGCTTTCCTCTGATAAGGTACGACTCACTTCATTGCTTCCATCCTGGCAGACAGAACCAGCTGCTCTCCTTCCCCAGCAGGTGAACAGATACGAATTTGAATCCTCTCACAGCCCTGTCAAGGTGAATGCTATTTCTTCACCAGTACCACCAGCAGCAGCATCGTTTCCCTACTGGCTGCTCTGACCAGCTACACTGCTTTATCCTTGGTGGGTCCAACAGCCTCTTCCTCCATCGGCAGGTATCAATCAGCCACTTCATTAACACACAGATACAACCAGATATTGCTGACCTGTGACAGTTACAACCAGCTCCACTGATCAGTCCTGACAGACACAACCTCTTATATTGCTTTCCTCTTCCCCTGCACTAACTTCTCCTTCCAGTTCCTCTCTCTATAGTCACAACCAGCTCCTTTGTGTCTCTCTTGCCAGGGGGATTTCAACACCACTCACAGCAGAAGCAGATGCACTGTGAATCTAACTGACAGAGACAGCTGCACCGCTTCCCCGTTAGAACGGCCAATTTTCTCTGAGCCATAACCTGACAGAGTTAGACCCAACTGCATAGTTCAGCACCCAGTCAGAGTGTAAAAACAGGAGTATTTTCTTACTGTTCATGGCCAGCTGGGCCACGATCATCTGGAAAATTACAAACAGCTCAATTGCTCATCCACTAACAGCTAATCCTAGATCCCTTCTCTTCATATATACCACCATCTTCATTGTACTACAGGGGAAAGTCCCAGTTTTCCTTACTCCCCATCCAGTCACTGAGTTGATTTCTTTTCACAAATTTGCTGAGCTGTGCAGTTTGTCAACTGCTTGTCGATTTCTTCTCTCCAAAGGGAAGATCAGCTGCATTTCTTGTACCTGAAAGTATGGTCTCATCCATTTATTTCCAAAGGAATGCTGCAAGGCATTTCTCACCTCTCAACAGAACAATCACCTTTCGTATATCTTCCTGGCATAAATCTTCCTACTGTTCCCACAGCTTGAAGCCCAGTCAGCTGTAATGAACCGTATTTGAAAGATACTCTATTATTACTAGGTATGTTCAGATTTTGGGGGTCTTACATTGAAATGTTGGTTTGCATCCGATTTATTTAGCAAGAAGAGAACGCTTCTTGCGTTCTTGAATGCTCACCTCTTTGTCAGTGATGGTCTAAGCATTGCTCTCCTTTTGAGAGGTAACATCTTCTGCAATGTCTAAATCTTGATAGGTGGTCCCTTAACTAGAGAGAGGAGATGCTTTTCTTAGATCTCCGCAAGAATGGCCGTCATCAGTTTTGTGGTATTCCCCTCTGAATGGCAGAAGAATCTGAAAATGTACCCAGAATCATTGACTTCTAGATTATTGCCATGAGATGGAGCACGTCTTACCTCGTCACAGGAATGATCCACTTCATGTATCTTCTTCCTGCACTTCTAAAGGACAATAAAGTGCAATGAACAATTCTGCACAAATATAATCAGTAGCACAGCTAATCTCTTGCAAGAGCAGTTCAAATACTCACCTCTCCACTGTGGTCAGTTGCCCTCTTATTTACTGAGCTGTCTAAATACCAATGTTACCGACCTGTAGCCAGCACCCAGCTCCATTTTTCCTTTGGTTAACAAAAATGGTTCACTATCACGATCGTTTGCAACTTCCAAGCCTTCCTGTCTGGGAAGATCAGCTCAGCTGCATTTCTTCCATCTGAAAGACTGACCAGATCCATTATTGTCACCTGAACTCTGAGAATGTGTATTTCTCACCTCACAAACGGGGATGATCAGCTTCCCTAATTGCTTCTTGAAAAGCACAGCCCTCTGCTCTCCTGACATCCGGAGAAGTGCGAGGTGCTGTAATGATCAATATCTGACAGATTTGTTTGGTGTCTGGAGGGCTCTTCACTGAAATGATCATTTTTCATTTACTTTAGGTGGCAAAATGGAACCTTAGATGCTCACCTCCTTGCCGGGAATGGTCTGAGAGTGGCTGTGTTTGGAGAGATGCAACCAGCTGCATGGTTTAACACTTGCTGGGGATAAGTGGCTACTCTCCTTTTCCATGAATAGACTCACAGGATGATTCTATTGCATCTCAGAGGCTCTGGCTACATACTTTGCTTTGTTCTCAATTAGTTGGCAGCATTCCCCTCCTGACATATAACATAGGCTCCGAAAGAAAAACCAAAGTCTTGAATTTGAACTGGGATGCTATAAGCGGGTATATTCCTTACCTTCTGATAAAGAGGAACCCCTGTTGTCTGCTATGGCCCTCGACTCTTCATGTATCTTGGGATGTGTGATCAGCTGTAACAATCAATTTTTGACACAGCATTACTTATAATCAATCTTGGGGTGTCCTACATTTTTATGGTGCTTTCCCCAACCTTATTCCCTTGGCAAATAACCAAAATAGAAATATTCACCGAGGCTGTGGTGAGCTGACCAGAGGTACATTCACCTGCAATCTTTCAAAGAGATTTCATAGGTTCCTATAACCTATGAAATCTGCATCTGCACTGGTATCATTACCTGAACTACTCCTTATCCACAAGGAAAACATGCTTTCTTCACTTCGCAATGGGTCAGGCTGCTCGTGCAGTATTCTTCTCCTGGCATGCAAGGCAAGTTTCATTTCTTTCATCTGAAAGAATAACCAGGTCCAGGAACTTAACCTTGAAAGTCAAGAGAAGGTGAGTTCTTGACCTCTTGGCAGCAGTGATTAATTTCACTTTTTTCCTTTCAGTAAGAACCCTCCCAGCTCTTCTAGGAGCTTCCTGAAGTTTTTTATATCCTCAATGTTCAGATGCACCTGAAGGTAGGAGAGGATCCATTCGTTTCCACTTGACTGGTACAGAAATGGTGTTTCTCACCTATAGACATGGACAGATCAGCTTCATCAATTCCTTCTAGAGCACAACAGCCTCTGCTCTCCTATCAGGAGAGGTACGATCTGCTGCTGGAACTATCAATATTTGGTATTTATTCCTGACTGGGTTTGCAACTGCTGCTTTGGCACAAGATTCATTTGGTAATAAGAGAAACTTGAAACTCACCTCCTTGGTCCGTGATCTGCAGGGATGTTTACAGCTGGAAAGTGCAACTGGCTGCACTGTCTCAGGTGGCTGCTCTCCATTCCCAGGACTATAGCTACAGAATGCTCTTCTGTCCCCTCTGTGGATTCAGCAGGTGGCCATGCCCACTGCGTTAGCACAGTCTGCACCTGCTTCTCACAGTCTTCCCTTGAGAAGTGAGAACAGCAGCAGTTCTTCTACCTGCAAGTTAATAAGATCCATTAATATCCACTTGGGTGCTCTGAGCCTGGGCATTTCTTACCTCTTCCCCAGGACAGTCGCTTTCACTCATTTCCTCCTGGCATGGGTGGTCATCTGATCCCCTCACATCTTGAATGATGATCACCTGCAAACATCAATGTTTCAGAGAATTTTTATTTGTTTTTCTAGCTATGCAGAGCCATCGGTCAACATGTGCTTCATTTGGCTTCCAGATGCTCTTCTCTGTTCACCTCCTTCTCGGTGATTTTCCATTGCCTGGCTGTGATTTTCAGAGGGGCAACCAGCTACATTGGTTAATAAATGATGTAGAAGTGGCTTTTTCCCAAACTGGAGTCATAAGATGCTTTTCTTGCATCTGCACTGGTATCATTACCTGCCTGCCTGCATTCTTAAGTTCAGCCATGTCTTGGAATCTTCCTCCCTTGAGAGGTCAGCACTGCCTTTCTTTCACCTGAAAGTAGAAACAGATTCACTGTGAGGTGCCTTCCTTACCTCTTGATAGAAATGATCAGTTCCACTTATTTCTTGACATTTGATAAATAAGCAACAATGATCACTTCTGTACAAATAGAATCGGTTGGACAATTAATCTCTGCAAATGCGAGAGCAGGTGAAATGCTCATCTTCACACTCTGGTTAGCTGCACTTTTTGGAAGGAAAAAGGAGCAAAGATCATCATCATTAGTTAGAATTACTGATTACTTACATCTGAACCAGTAGCTCCCATTTTTATTGCTATATTCAGTAAAGCAACTTCTTGTGCTCTTTAGAGATGAAGATTTCATCAGTTACATTTCTTCCACCTGAAAGTATGAGCAGAATCATTTACTATTATGGGAATGGCGTATTGCATTTCTTACCTCCTTAAAAGGATGGATCAGCTAATTCCTGGATTGAACAAGTGGCAAGTCCATGTTGCTTTGTCTTGCGTCTGCTTTTCATAATCTCCCCATGACAAGTAAGGTCCACCACAGTTCTTCTCCCAGAAAGGAAAATCCACACCACTTGATCTACACATGGATGTTTGGAGACTGGTATTTCTTACCTCCTTGTCCGGGACAACCACTTACCCTCACTTCTCCCTGGTAGGAATGACCACCTGGTCTGTTCATATCTCATATTAGAAAAACCTGCAATCAATGTTCGACAGAATTATTTATTATTACTCATTACCAGCTATGAAGAGTCATCAATGGAGAAGGTTCCTTAGCATCCAGATCATTAAGCTTCTAGAGACCTTTCAGTGCTCACCTACTTGTCAGCAATGTTCTACCCCAAGACTTTGCTTCTTAGAGGAACAGCCAGCTACCCTGGCTAAAATTTGAAGCATATAAGTGGCTGCTTGCCTTTTTCTGAACTAGAAGTAAAAGATGCTTTTCTTCCCTGTGGCCAGGTCTTACCTGGCTGACTTTGTTTCTTAAATTCAGCAGCCTCTTATCATCCTCCCTTTAATTGGAAGATCTTCATTTCACCTGAAAATAGAAGTAGAGCCTTTCATTCCTGCCCCCATGCTGTGAGGAGGTGCCTTCCTTACCTCTTGATAGGAATGATCAGTTCCACTTATTTCTTGACATTTGATAAATAAGCAACAATGATCACTTCTGTACAAATAGAATCGGTTGGACAATTAATCTCTGCAAATGCGAGAGCAGGTGAAATGCTCCTCTTCACACTCTGGTTAGCTGCACTTTTTGGAAGGAAAAAGGAGCAAAGATCATCATCATTAGTTAGAATTACTGACTACTTACATCTGAACCAGTAGCTCCCATTCTTATTGCTTTATTCAGTAAAGCAACTTCTTGTGCTCTTTAGAGATGAAGATTTCATCAGTTACATTTCTTCCACCTGAAAGTATGAGCAGAATCATTTACTATTATGGGAATGGCGTATTGCATTTCTTACCTCCTTAAAAGGATGGATCAGCTAATTCCTGGATTGAACAAGTGGCAAGTCCATGTTGCTTTGTCTTGCGTCTGCTTTTCATACTCTTCCCCATGACAAGTAAGGTCCACCACAGTTCTTCTCCCAGAAAGGAAAATCCACACCACTTGATCTACACATGGATTTTTGGAGACTGGTATTTCTTACCTCCTTGTCCGGGACAACCACTTACCCTCACTTCTCCCTGGTAGGAATGACCACCTGGTCTGTTCATATCTCATATTAGAAAAACCTGCAATCAATGTTCGACAGAATTATTTATTATTACTCATTACCAGCTATGAAGAGTCATCAATGGAGAAGGTTCCTTAGCATCCAGATCATTAAGCTTCTAGAGACCTTTCCGTGCTCACCTACTTGTCAGCAATGTTCTACCCCAAGACTTTGATTCTTAGAGGAACAGCCAGCTACCCTGGCTAAAATTTGAAGCATATAAGTGGCTGCTTGCCTTTTTCCGAACTAGAAGTAAAAGATGCTTTTCTTCCCTGTGGCCAGGTCTTACCTGGCTGACTTTGTTTCTTAAATTCAGCAGCCTCTTATCATCCTCCCTTTAATTGGAAGATCTTCATTTCACCTGAAAATAGAAGTAGAGCCTTTAATTCCTGCCCCCATGCTGTGAGGAAGTGCCTTCCTTACCTCTTGATAGGAATGATCAGTTCCACTTATTTCTTGACATTTGATAAATAAGCAACAATGATCACTTCTGTACAAATAAAATCGGTTGGACAATTAATCTCTGCAAATGCGAGAGCAGGTGAAATGCTCATCTTCACACTCTGGTTAGCTGCACTTTTTGGAAGGAAAAAGGAGCAAAGATCATCATCATTGGTTAGAATTACTGACTACTTACATCTGAACCAGTAGCTCCCATTTTTATTCCTTTATTCAGTAGAGCAACTTCTTGTGCTCTTTAGAGATGAAGATTTCATCAGTTACATTTCCTCCACCTGAAAGTATGAGCAGAATCATTTACTATTATGGGAATGGCGTATTGCATTTCTTACCTCCTTAAAAGGATGGATCAGCTAATTCCTGGATTGAACAAGTGGCAAGTCCATGTTGCTTTGTCTTGCGTCTGCTTTTCATACTCTCCCCATGACAAGTAAGGTCCACCACAGTTCTTCTCCCAGAAAGGGAAATCCACACCACTTGATCTACACATGGATGTTTGGAGACTGGTATTTCTTACCTCCTTGTCCGGGACAACCACTTACCCTCACTTCTCCCTGGTAGGAATGACCACCTGGTCTGTTCATATCTCATATTAGAAAAACCTGCAATCAATGTTCGACAGAATTATTTATTATTACTCATTACCAGCTATGAAGAGTCATCAATGGAGAAGGTTCCTTATCATCCAGATCATTAAGCTTTTAGAGACCTTTCAGTGCTCACCTACTTGTCAGCAATGTTCTACCCCAAGTCTTTGCTTCTTAGAGGAACAGCCAGCTACCCTGGCTAAAATTTGAAGCATATAAGTGGCTGCTTGCCTTTTTCTGAACTAGAAGTAAAAGATGCTTTTCTTCCCTGTGGCCAGGTCTTACCTGGCTGACTTTGTTTCTTAAATTCAGCAGCCTCTTATCATCCTCCCTTTAATTGGAAGATCTTCATTTCACCTGAAAATAGAAGTAGAGCCTTTAATTCCTGCCCCCATGCTGTGAGGAGGTGCCTTCCTTACCTCTTGATAGGAATGATCAGTTCCACTTATTTCTTGACATTTGATAAATAAGCAACAATGATCACTTCTGTACAAATAGAATCGGTT
The DNA here is from genome assembly GCF_011386835.1 of Chrysemys picta bellii. Taxonomy (NCBI): domain Eukaryota; kingdom Metazoa; phylum Chordata; order Testudines; family Emydidae; genus Chrysemys; species Chrysemys picta. Next base: position 8,127,045 of record NC_088804.1, on the reverse strand, counting down.
GGACAATTAATCTCTGCAAATGCGAGAGCAGGTGAAATGCTCCTCTTCACACTCTGGTTAGCTGCACTTTTTGGAAGGAAAAAGGAGCAAAGATCATCATCATTAGTTAGAATTACTGACTACTTACATCTGAACCAGTAGCTCCCATTTTTATTGCTTTATTCAGTAAAGCAACTTCTTGTGCTCTTTAGAGATGAAGATTTCATCAGTTACATTTCTTCCACCTGAAAGTATGAGCAGAATCATTTACTATTATGGGAATGGCGTATTGCATTTCTTACCTCCTTAAAAGGATGGATCAGCTAATTCCTGGATTGAACAAGTGGCAAGTCCATGTTGCTTTGTCTTGCGTCTGCTTTTCATACTCTTCCCCATGACAAGTAAGGTCCACCACAGTTCTTCTCCCAGAAAGTAAAATCCACACCACTTGATCTACACATGGATTTTTGGAGACTGGTATTTCTTACCTCCTTGTCCGGGACAACCACTTACCCTCACTTCTCCCTGGTAGGAATGACCACCTGGTCTGTTCATATCTCATATTAGAAAAACCTGCAATCAATGTTCGACAGAATTATTTATTATTACTCATTACCAGCTATGAAGAGTCATCAATGGAGACGGTTCTTTAAAGCATCCACATCATTAAGCTTTTAGAGACCTTTCAGTGCTCACCTACTTGTCAGCAATGTTCTACCCCAAGACTTTGATTGTTAGAGGTACAGCGAGCTTCCGTGGCTAAAATTTGAAGCATATAAATGGCTGCTTGACTTTTTCTGAACTAGAAGTAAAAGATGCTTTTCTTCCCTGTGGCCAGGTCTTACCTGGCTGACTTTGTTTCTTAAATTCAGCAGCCTCTTATCACCCTCCCTTTAATTGGAAGATCTTCATTTCACCTGAAAATAGAAAGAGAGTCTTTAATTCCTGCCCCATGCTGTGAGGAGGTGCCTTCCTTACCTCTTGATAGAAATGATCAGTTCCACTTATTTCTTGCCATTTGATAAATAAGCAACAATGATCACTTCTGTACAAATAGAATCGGTTGGACAATTAATCTCTGCAAATGCGAGACCAGGTGAAATGCTCATCTTCTCACTCTGGTTAGTTGCACTTTTTCTTTGTTACATCCTTGTAGGAAAAACCAACCATTATCCAGGAAGGAAAAAGGAGCAAAGATCATCATCATTGGTTAGAATTACCGACTACTTACATCTGAACCAGTAGCTCCCATTTTTCTTGCTTTATTCAGTAAAGCAACTTCTTGTGCTCTTTAGAGATGAAGATTTCATCAGTTACATTTCTTCCACCTGAAAGTATGACCAGAATAAGTTACTATTATGCGAATGGCGTATTGCATTTCTTACCTCCTTAAAAGGATGGATCAGCTAATTCCTTCCTGTAACCTACAGCCGTCTGTCACCCTTGCATCTCAAAATATGACCTGCTGCAAAGATCAACATTTGACAGACTGTATTTTTGTCAGGCAACAGGTAAATGAATTGTCCTTGGATTCATTATGTAACAGGGAATATAAATCCTCACCTTCTGTGTGATGAATTGCTGTATTGGTTTATCTTTTTCTCTCCATACAATCAGCTGTATTGTTAAAAACCAATAGGTATAAGTGATTTCTTTATTCTTGACTAGAACAAGTAAATACTTCTGTAACTCTCAGAAGCTTTGGTTATGTATATTGCTTAATTCTTACGAAACTGTTTGTAGCCTTTGACAGCAAAGGATAGATTCACTTCCTTCACCTAAAAACACTCAGATTGGTTAGTTTCCGCTCCATTGCTACCAGAAGGTGCATTCCTTACCTCTTGATAGGAACAGTTTCTCTTACTAGAGTGGTACTATATGAACTTCTGACAGACAAGATGTAATGATCAAATCAACAGGAGTAGTACCAATTGCAATGTCATCTCTTGACAGGTAAGAACCAAGCTGATGCCACTTTTCAGATAGACCATTTGTACCCTTTCCTTTTTGAATTGTACAAATGCTGGCATGATTAACCCCTAGTAGTTACATCTTGACACAGACAATCAGGATTCTACCCGATGCTAAAGAAATCAATCCAGGTTCTTACCCCATCCACTGCTTCTGTGCTTCTCCTTTCTCTTCTCTTGCAGCCTCTTTGCCCACTCCTTTTTCATGTCTCTCTCCTCACCCATTCCCCTTTCCTCTTTCTTCTCTGTCCCTTCCTCAGCCCCTGGTGTTTCTTTCTCACTAACAATTTCCATTTCCCCCCTCACCTCCATTATCAATACCTCATTTCCTCCCCCCACCCCAGTCTTGTCCCTGCCTTGTTTCCTTCCTCCTTACAAGAATTCTTTCCTTCATCCTTCTGTGTCTCACGTTCCCATCTTTAGCAATGGAAGCAGGTTGGTCCCAGAAGGCCCTGCTCCAACACCCTAGTCCCTGTACTCAGACCTACAGGCAGCAGCCATGTGCTCTGGGCGACATCCTGGTGTGAAATGCCGCAGCCCCTGGTGGCTGACCCATCAATCACTGCATCACAACAGGGAGTTGTGGGTCATCGTCACCAACTCCTCAGTGGGGCAAAGTGACCTGCCCCACATCCTCCCAGGGGAGCTGTAGGGGGAAGGCTCTGGCTGGCTCTAAACTCTCAAATGAGTCAAATTACACTTCAGATCTGGACTCACCAGCTGGGGCTCTGTGACAGTGAATTCCAGGATCATGAACGGCTCCTTTCCGTGTGATTTGGATGGAGTGGGACTTACACAGCCCTCACCTATGGAAGCTTATATCATAGTTCCCATCCCCTGCCTGTCCCCGCCTCTGGGTTTGTCTAGTCACCACGCCTACAGTGGAATGTTCCACCTCCATCATAATGGGCCAATTCTGAGCAGTGCTGAGTTCCTGCATCTCCCTCTGGAACCAGTGAGAGCTGCAGGTGCCCAGCCTCTCTCGGGACTAACCCTGTTGGCTGCGTTTCATGGCACCGTGCTGTGCCCTCCATCTTGTGTTCTAGGCTGATCACTGCAGAGCCACCCGGGGACTGACAGCCAGCGCCTCCTGTACAGGGGAATCCAGGCAGGGGTTTCAGTGTTAGTGGGAGATGGGCAGATACCAGAACCATCCCTCCACCCTTCCATGATCACTGGGAGCTCTGATAAAAGGACACCTGTTATTGGCTGTGTGGGTCCATACGTTGTCCTGGCTCTGGCCAGGTAGCTGGCCCAGGAGACCTCAGTCAAACTGCCCAAAAGACAACAGACTTGTTCAGTGGCAAAGACGCTTGTCCAGGTTTGTTGTCGACAAAGCACTGGTACTAGCACCCCATACACTCTGCATGGACATTAGGACATGTATGCTCATGAACATGGACCAGCTCAGTCAGCAGTAGGACTTCCCACTGTCCCCTTGGCCAGATGTACCTTCTGAGACCCCTCTTCTATACACTGATACAAACAAGTTGTGTATTTCCCCTCTCACATGCTTAGTTTCCACCTTAGTTTTAACTCTGTAGTGGGGTATTCTTGTGACTAGCTAGTGCCTAGTATTTATTAGGAGTGTCTCTGTTTTAGCAACACCAGCCACATCCTTACCAAGTTTGTGTACTGGACAGTGAAGTTGTAAGCAAGCATTTGCTTTGTAGCAGGCCTGACTCTGGCTGATGTTTGGTTCAGGCCTCATCTGGTCCCAGGCCCTGTCTTTCAGGCTCTTTCTGCTACAACCGTCATATCCAAACCACCCCAGGTTTGGCTTTGGTTTTCCCAGCAGATGAGTTTGCAAAACCAAGACCCGAACCATCTCCCCTTTTGTTCTTCTCTAGTATTAGGGCCTCTCCAGCCTTGTTTGTGAGTGACCCCCCCTGTAACTTGGGTTGCCTTGAACTCCCAGATCTGTTGTTCACCCTGACCCCCAGGGAGGAGCAACTCCCATTGATTTCCACTTGGAGATACTCCTACCTTCCAGTCAGCATCCAGGCCTGACATCGCTGGCCTGAAGCTTTCAGGAGGTTGGGCTTCTAGAGTTTTCCAGTGAGCAGAGTCAGCTCTGGAAACTAATTCCACTGCAACAATTTGTACTTCACTGGCTGGTTTGGGTTTAGTCTGTGATGGTGTAAGGACAATGTTTGTGAGAACTAGAGACGTGTCAACAGGAAGTGGAGATGAAATAGAGTTATTCAGCTATATTGTAGAGGGGAGGTTAATGAGAGCTAGAACTGAAGGGAGAGGGAAAGACAGATCTCTCAATGGTCCCTGATTATCTCACTCAGAAATTTAATTCCATAAATCAATAGCAGGAAATAAGATAGAAGCGGCGTTTTGCTTACTTCTCCCAGTTCAGGATGTGCCCCAGTGTTCCTTATGACCGATTTATGGAAATATTGGACACTGAGGTTGATGCATGGGGCATATTTATATCGTTACTCATTGTTTTTCAGTGTGAAGGGTTGTGGTAACTGTGGAAGACCTGATGACTTTGACACTATGGATAAGGCCTTTAGACCTAATTAGGGCTCTGGTTACTCCAGGACCAGCTGGGTCTATATTCTGTGGAATAGTCTATATCCTTGTGGGTAGAGCAGGTTGGAAATTTTTACAGCAGCTTCATTCACCCTATTAATAATTAATATTTTGACTGACTTGAATATGAAGCAATCGAATATAATCAGCGCAGCAGCCCCTGCGTGGGTCAGGTTTTCCATTCCATGTATTTCACACTGCCCTTGCTTTCAGCTTCAGTCTACTGAAGACTCTTGACAATTAAGTAACTTCAGGGAAGAAGCTGGAGGCTTTGGCTGCTGTGTCGGGGACAACTGGATATTTTGGCAGCTGGGAAGGCATAGGAAGCCGTGTGGCATGGTGGGGTAAGCACACCAGCTAGATGTTTCTGCTAGAACAATCGAGTCAGATAGGTAGCAGTGTGCACACTTGTATTGTCATATTTAGAGCTGTAGTCCTAGAGTTGAAGGCCAGAAGGGACCACAGATCATCTAATCTGACCTCCTGTATATCACAGGCCCCTAAACATCACCCTGAACCCCCACCCTTGGCTGTGGGCCAAGAAACAGAGCCCTGGTCGTAACCATAGTAACCTTGAAGATGCAGGATCTGGTTCTGTGTTTGTGCAAAGCACAAGGAGAACATGCCAGGGTAACTGTATCAGTATTCCCCTTCCCTGCTCCAGCTGCTTTAGGCTCCCAGCTCCCAGCCATCACCGCTGTTGGGGAGACTGTCTTCCCTTCACACACACTCCCCCTTGACTGGCATGTTAAGACTGCAGAGCCCCTGATTTACACTTTGACATTCTCCACAACCCAGCCGCCTTTCCCTCACTAGGCTCTGCCCAGTGTATTGCCCACAATTACAAGTTACCAAACAGCTCTTTCTAAGCAAGCACCTAGATTCCTAAGGGGAAAGCATTACAAAGAAAACATTAACAACACTAAAGGAACCGACACCCATGCTAAGAAGTTTACCAGCCGTCATCCCAACTTCAGTCTTGGGCTCTGGTTCCTTCCAAACCCACAACTGGGTTTTCCCCATGGAAGAGTGTGGGGTAAAGACACTGGCTGAATAAAGGGACAGAGGTGAAAGGGGAGAGAAAAGAACTAGGTTGAAGATGAAGAAATAATTGATAATGGGGTGCATTGCTGTTTACATAACTAGGGGATGACTGTAGCACGAACAAACTCCAGAAAGGAAGAGGGAAGAATGGACAAAGGAAGGGGAGGATAAAAGGAGAAAAAAATAAAAATGGCCCCCTTAATCTCTCTGCCGCTGCCTTCCCTGTGTGTTTGTTCGAAGTGCCTGCAGTTACTGAATTGCACATTGTGATTCACTCTGGGATGCTTTACCTTTGTTCTTTGTTGGTTTCCTCAAACTAAGATGGATCATTCAGATAAACACTCTGTGGGTTTTGAAAAGGTGACCCAGTCCACTGTGCAGGACCCAGAGCAGGAACTCGAGTCGCTCAGAGAGCCTGGGTCTGTGCTAGAAACTTAGAGACAAAACATTGTTACAGAAACCATCTCCCTCACACTCTCCCCTCTCCCTCTGTGTGCTACTGGGGCATTGCATGTACCTTCTGGAGGAGGGACGGGATGCTAATGTATTTCCTGTCATCAGCCCTTTGAACTCACCCCCCTCGGAGAGGTGCACATATACTACTTCAAACTGGATTCTCCAGGGACTAATAGACAAAGGGTTTTTGGATAAATAGCCTGTTTTTAAACTGGCTCAGGGCCTTCTTCCAGCCAATGGGCAAGACCCCTGGTCCACAGAGGGCCCCAGCCCTGAGGGAAGGGTTGGAAGGACAGGGGGCTTATGCTGAGCTGAAGCTGTGATGAACAAGGAAATCCCTTGGGTGGGGCCAGAGCCCATGTTTGGGTTGGGGTGATCCCTCGGCCCACGCATCCCTCATTCCGCGCCCCTTCCCGCAGCCCCCATTGGCCTAGAGTGGTGCCACGATCGACTGAATCTGTGGACGCGGCAGGTAAACAAACCGGCCCAGCCCACCAGGGGATTTCCCTGAACAAGCCGCAGCCCTAGTTTGAGAACCACTGCCCTAGGGCCCAAGCTGGACTGTAGAACCGCTGTGTCCCCATTGCTCACTAGCCTGGAGATCTTTGACAATGCTTTGCTAGTGAACAGTGAACCCCTCCAGGCTCTGTTCACTCACAGCCACCAGCATCCAAAGTCAGGCCCAGCTGAATCCATGAATGCTCCGCCCAGCTAGTCATGAATAGACACAGGGCGGTACCTATATATCCCTCAGGCCCAGCCTTGCACCCCAGAACTGTGCATCTTGTACTGCTCAGGACCCCCCTACCCCCGAATGGTGTAAACTTATTAAAAGTCCGTCATTCCATCAAAGGGTGATGAACATGCCCCAGCCTTTAACGTGAGTAGAGATCCCCCAAACACTCCAGCCGAAAGCACCCTGGCTTAGATAAACAATGAAACAAGCTTATTAACCAGAGAGGGATTTTAAGTGATATAGGCATAAAAGTCAGCATTGGTTAGAAAAGAAAAGATTGTGGTCGTATCCTAACTCCTAAATTTTACCAAGCTGAATAAGATTTGAAAGCAAAAAGGGATCTCTCTCCCCAAAACTTTCCGCAGGCCATACTGACTGGAAGGCTTTCCAGCTCTCCCCTCCCCACACTTTTTAATGTTGGTTCTTTGTCTTTCACACACTCTTGCCGCCATGTGTTAAGATGGAGAGGACAGGATCTGGGGAAGCCATTGTCTTATTTATACCCTCCTCCTCTCTCTGAGGATTACCTGCACCCAATCACGATTACCCAATCAGGATTACCTCCACCCAATCAGTGCGGGCAAGAGCAGAGGAAGATTCAAAAAAGGATAGCATATTTATAGGGACATCAAGAATAGCCAGAGTTATGAGAATTTTATTAAAACACTTTGGAAGTGCATAGCCTTATGCGTCGCGTGTAAAACAATCTAACTATTAGAGAGCAGCATGTGACAAAACAATTTAAAAAAAACAGTTATAAAAACATGGTCCTTTATAGAGGCTTCAGTCCTGCAAACCCTTAAGCAGGTACTTAACTGTACGTCAGCTGACGTCAGCAAGGGGGCTGTCTGAACCCACGGAACAGCAATTCCCAGCAGATGTTTCCATTTCCTCTTTGACTGACAAGCAGCTGAACCAATTATAGGGAAGAGGGTTTTGGGCCATTGTTCTGAGCATCTTCACTTCCAGGGTTCCATGAGCCTCAAGCAGGGGTAGGCAAACTTTTTGGCCCGAGGGCCACAGCTAGGTGGGGAAATTGTATGCACGGCCATGACTATATGGCTGGAGCATGGGGTAGGGGTACGGGAGGGAGTGCGGGTGCGGTTTGCAGGAAGGTGCTCAGGGAAAGGGGTTGGAGTGTAGGAGGGGTGCAGGCGGGGACTCAGAGCAGGGGGTTTGGGTGCAGGAGGGGGTGCGGGAGGAGGCTCAGGGGAGGGGATTGGGGTTCAGGAGGGGGCTCAAGGCAGGGAGTTGGGGTGCAGCGTGCAGGAGGGGTTTGGGATGTGGGTTCTGGCCCGGTGCCACTTACCTCGGGTGGCTCCGGTGTGGAAGCAGTGCGCAGCGGGGCTAAGGCAGGCTCCCTGCATGCCCTGGCCCTGTGCCGCTCCCGGCAGCAGCCGGCATGTCTGGCAGTGGCTCCTGGGGATGGGGTGGGGCAGGCGACTCTGCCACGCGCTGCCCTTGCCTGTGGGTACGACCCACAAAGCTCCCATTGGCCGTGGTTCCCCGGTGTCTGTGGGCGGTGTCTGCAAGCGAGGGCAGCGCACAGAGCCCTCTGCCCCCTCCCCCCTATGGGCTGCAGCGAAGTGATGCCGGCTGCTTCCGGGAGCGGCGCAGGGCCAGGGCAGGTAGGGAGCCTGCCTTAGCCCTGCTGCGCGATGGGGCTGGCAATCCTGCGGGCCGGATTGAAAGCCCTGACGGGACGGATCCGGCCCGCAGGCCATAGTTTCTGCTCCCCTGCTCTAAAGTGATTGCTAGGTAGCACAATGGGGAATCTTTAGGTGACAGAAATGTTTGTCTCATATTTTCCTATGGGTCGGATGCCAGTGAGACTGCCTAAGCCATCAGCAATCACCGGGTTCTGCTGCCTCAAAAAAGGGTGTCAGAGAGGAGTCTTTTTATTCTGAACACCTGTGAACTCCCTTCCAATTATCCAGCATCCCCTCCCCTCCCTTCCGTTCAGTTCAAGGTTTATTTGCAGGTGCAGAATCTGGCAGGCAGGATGGTCAACATGGTGTTGGGGGGAATGCCTGGGTAACAGGTGTCTGAGAGCTCCATCTCCAAGGGTACGCTATAACAGCTGATCCTCATCTTGTCTGATTGACAGGAGCTGTGGAAAAAATCAGACTCAGTAAGTTAGAACCTAAAGAATACTCCTGCAGTACGTGCATCACACTTGTCCAAGTGGTTGCATTAGCTCCGTGCATGCCAGCCAGCCAGCCAGAAATAAACAGGGCTCGTTGGACAGACGCAGCGACAGGAAAAGATCATCGGTGCTGTGAAAGGGAGACCTGAGCGGTAAAGGCCTTCAGGAACATTTACAAGATGGAGACCTAAACTCTGTGCTTCTAGTTCTGAGATACCCGGATTTAATGTTAGACAGAAACCAGCACAGACAGGCCAAGGAAACAGTCCCAGCCGGGTCTGAAACAGCTTTTCAATTTCAACGCACTGGGACTGGGAAGTTGCCCAGAAGGAAAAGGCAGAAGGACCTCATGTGTAACTCAAGCTCTGTGGCTGATTCTGCACAGTGACTGCACTGAAGACATTTCTCTCACCCCTCTTCTCTGAAATCACGCACTCTGCAACAATCATCACCGCCGAGATTATAACAAGGGCCCCGAGAACCATCCGGATGACGAAAACAACGTGTGAGGCATTGCTCCCTGTGATGTTATTGACATGAACTGTGTTCGTATAGAAAGGTTGTAACTTACTGGTTATGATTATGCTGTCTGTATGTGTGTATCATTTTTGTATTTGAAGTTATGAATATTGGCTATGTACTTGTATCTCCATGTGTTTGATTCTAAGTAGCATCAGTGAAGTATTTGATCAGCTTCTTGAGAAAGAACTATTCTGAGTGAGTGCCCAATCAAGAAACACTTAAGTGACAATGGACTTTGGGAGATGCCAATCCACATCTGAGCTTTCCTGGGAATGTTCAAACTATGATGTAAACAATGGTGTCGGCCTGCAAAAAGCTGAATCATTCATGGACATGTGACTTGCTCAGGTGGCTACAAACTCCATCTTGATGCTGTGATTTTGCATAGAAGAACAAAGGGGTTTCCGCCCACAAGAGAGAGAATATAAAAGGCTTTGGAAACCCCTCCATTTAGTCTTCAGCTGGCTCAAGAGATGGCCTCTCCACCCCGAAGAGATCCTTGAAAGAAATTGGAACAAAGGACTGTAACTACAGGGGTGTGAGTGATTGCTGGACCCAGGCCATAAGCCATAGCGTTGGTTTCAAAAGGATTGGGCCCAGACTAGGAAGGAGTCTAGTCTGTGAAAGAAGCTTATTGGGCCGTCTCTGAGGGTGAGATTTACCTGTATTCAGTTTCCTACTGTATTAGGCTTAGACTTGCGTGTTTAGCTTTATTTTACTTGGTGACTTACTTTGTTCTGTCTGTTATTACTTGGAACCACTTACATCCTACTTTTTATACTGAATAAAATCACTTTTGTTTATAGAGGGCAGACAATTTATGAGTTTACCCTGTATAAGCTTTATACAGAGTAAAACAGATTTATTTGGGGTTTAGGCTCCTAGAAAGACTGAATACTAGATGTTGGGAAAGTCCCTGTTAACTGAGAACCCCTGGGTTAAGTGAATCTTAGTTTCTGTGAACTGCAGGGAGGCGTGGCCCAACCTCTTGGTCTGTCCTGGAGCCGACTGGTGTGTCTAACTCAGCAATACAGGAGTGGAGGGAAACCAAGTCTGGCGGGGGAGGGAGGGTGGTTCTTCTCAGTGGTATCCCAGCACATCTAGTGACAGCCTTGAGGAATTTTCTGTGACCCAATCCGTCACACTCCCTTTATCTGAAATCAAGAAAACCTGTCAGTGTGGGATGCAGGGACAGAGAGGGACAGATTTGCCTCTAAAGGAGGGACAGAGACTGATGGATAAATAAAGGGATGGCAGAGACAGTTTAAAGACGTAAAAACTGTTTCTCCCCCCGCCCTTAATTTCCCATCCCCTTCTGTGTCACAGGCAGTTTCCTTGGCCTCCCTTTTTGCCAGCAAGTTCCTCTTCATATGCCAGCTGCTGGGACCTGTGGGGTCACCAGGCTGGGTTCAGCCCTCTGCCTAGGGGAACCTTCCCATGAGGCCAGCCAGCACGCTGACTCTGACGCAGGAGTAGGAAATCCCTAGCAGAGCAAGACACTAGAGACCTGGCCAGAGCCCTTACCGAGAGCAATGCTCCCCTAACTGACCCCATCAATAGTTTCCACCCTAGACTCACAAAAACTCTCCCAATTCCCCTGATCCCAAGGGGAAATGGCTTCATTAACTCTGCACCTGCCAATCCAAAGGATAAATAGGACTCCATACCTAGGCTAGCGGGATGGATCTGTAACTGGACAGGGACTGGCTCAGTAGGGGAGGAGGGAAACCAGAAATCCTACAAGCTTTGTATCTCTTAACATAACAATAGAATAACAGGGGAATTCGGAATGTACAAATTATCTAAAGCTCCTTGCCAGTGGTCGCCATTACAAAATCAGCATTTACCCCTGTCAGCACACAGCAGTGCTGAAATGCCACACTGCTTCCTGATGCTTGGAACTGGCACCGGATTGCAACACTAACTAGAACCTTCACCACCTCCTCAAAACAGTAATTCTGTTGACAACTGCTGAACATGTGTATTTACACAAGGATCAGGTTTAGCTGTGGGTGTCAGTTAAATGCATTAAAAAAAAATCCCTACTCTAAATGCTCCACTGCACACACAATTCCCCCTCTTGGGAGAGGATGAGCGAGAGAATGGACCACACCTGGCAGATGTTAGTCACATTGCTTGATGCACGGCTGGAAGCTGCTCAAGCCCAAGATTTTTTAAAGGTATTTACACATTGCAGTGCTGAGTGGAGCAAAGTCTACGTGACTTAGCAGCCTCCATTTCATTTTCAAAAGGGACTTAGTGCCCCATTGACTTCCAATGAGAGAGGCTCCTAAGTCACTTAGGCCTTCCAGGGCTGAGTGGAGCAGTGCCTAAATACCTTTGCAAATCTGGGCCTCAGATACTAGGATGAAAAGGGCAGTAAAAGAACCGATGTAGAAAAGAGGAACAGATTCTCGGGTGCACCGAGTGTTGCTCCAGACGCCTTTATGCCCGGCCAGGCCCGGCCCAGTCTTTGGGCGCTGTCATAAAGAAGCTCAGAGCTGGGCATAATTTAGAGCAGCAATTGTTTTTTACATTCATAACTGATGCCGCAAGCCCAGGAGGGCCGGGGCTATGGATTGCCAAGCCTGGCAAGCCCTGGCACAGATTAAGCACTGCTCTCAGCACGGCTTTCCCTGCTCCCGCTCCGTCGCTCTGTGGGGAAAAGACAGTATCTGGGTCTCATAGTAGGAAGCACATAGGAGACTGCTGACACTTACTGATGGTCACCTGGGTTCCGGCTCCTGACACAGACAGGTTCCTTGCTGTGATCCCCACCTCACACACGTAGGTTCCTGTATCAGATGAATTCGCATTCTTCAAAGTGAGAGAGGCAAACCCATTGTCCAAATGCAGGGTTGTGATCACATCGCTGTCATTCACCAGCTCTGTCTTTAGTGCCTCCGTCCCATAGTTATACCATCGCACATACATGGTGCTGTGATTATTGACTGTCTTGAATGTACAATTCATGGTAAGTTCTGAGCCTTCGAAATCACTGACACTGGTTGGGGTTTGATTCACCATCAGGTCGGTAATTTCTGCAGAAAGAGAAACACAGATGATGGCACCTTCATTGAGAAATAGTTCAATGTGCCACCAGACAAGGGCAGATGTACAAAATGAATCTCTCCAGTCCTGCTATTTAGTTTCCCCTGCTTGTTAAGAGTTTAAACGGATGTTCTTTCGTTTGGCCCCATATAGAGCTGTATTGTGCATGTCAAGACTTTTCTGCTCTGTTTAGTGAGCAGGTAACCCCAGAAGCTTCAGTCTAGACAAACCCCCTCCAGCAATGTGACATCTTACCCGAACCTTGTGTACGCCTGACACGCCTGCCAAATTCCTCACATTCAAACCCTTCTTGAGACCTATTTCCCTCCACCAGCCCAATGCAGGGCAAGAGAGAGGGTGGCCAATTCTCCTTTGTTACAGAAAAATGGGATTCCCTGAAGGACGTGGAATGGGCAGTTCTGAGAAGTGATGCCCTTCTGCTGGCAATGGCAGGGGTGTGAGGATTGGGGTGCAACCATTATTCTGGACAGGCCTGTGCTTACAGGATAGCGAGAGAGTGTCAGCAAGTCTTTAGCGCTGGTTTTACTGGTGGAAACTTCAGCAGCTCTAGGGCCAGGCGGCAGCTGAGCAGGGGTTTTGAGGATCTCCATGGCCCCCAGATGTTGGATTTAAGGGCCTAAAGCCCTGTGTGGATTTAGTCCTTTAATCTCTGTCTCACTTCCCAATCTACTGTTAGTACATCTGCCCGATCTCCCCCCTTTGTCTGTCTTGTCTCTTTAGAGTGTAAATTCTTTGGCTCAGGGGCTCTCGCACTATGTCCATGTACAGTAGAGCTGATTGCAAATGTTCTGGCAAAACTTAGCTTAGACTGAAAATGCCAATGCACTGACGAGAACTGATTCACCAAATCTACTACAGATTTGACTCCACTTTCGTCAAAACACACAGTGGTTTTTGTTGGTGTTCCAAGATCCACAGGGTTCAAAAAAGAACCAGATAAATGCCTGGAGGATGGTCCATCAATGGCTATTAGCCAGGATGGGCGGGGATGGGGATGCCAGAGGCTGGGAATGAGCGACAGGGGATGGATCACTGGATGATGCCTGTTCTGTTCATTCCCTCTGGGGCACCTGGCACTGGCCACTGTCAGAAGACAGGACACTGGGCTAGATGGACCTTTGGTCTGACCCAGTCTGGCCGTTCTTATGTTCTTCTGTCCCGCGAGCCCCAGCTCGGGGAGTCGGGAGTCGAGTCTCGGGGCGGGTGGGCTCCCCATGCTGTGGCAGAGCCAGGTCTCTAGGGGCTCTTGTTGTCTGCTAGGCTCCCTGCTCGAGCCAGGGGTCTTGGCGCTTCCAGTGTCCGTGTCATGGAGCTGGAAGCCTGGAAGTTCCAGGACCAGCTCCCAGGGGTGCAGCTCTGGGGTCGCTCCGCCATGCAGACTGCCCCGGGCTGGAGATCCCAGGGCCTCTAGAGTCCTGGGCCAGTGACTCCCCAGGCTGCTCTACTTGTAACTGGCCTCTGGGACTCTGGAAGCCCTCGGGTCCCTGGCCCGGGTGCAGTCCTGATCCGTCTTGGTTTGGAATGAAGCCAATTCTGAAACAATGAAACTTCTCCCAAACTGAAACCGCTCTAGTATACAGGGCCTAGCACAGTCGGCCCCACATGTTGGTTGAGGCCTCTAAGCACTATTGCAAAGCAAACATTCAACAACAACCTATTACTGAGCATACAACTTCATTCTGACTCTGCTCGGCCCTTTGTGGGTTTGGGTTGGACTCTTCGGGGGCTAAACTAGAGAGATGCCCATGTTTTGTTACTTCTGTAAGTCAAGTACATTGCATGCACCAGGGACCCTTTGCATCCCTCTGTCGCCCACAAGGTCCCTGGCCCCCACCCTTTTGCCAGGAGCTCTGTCTCCCCCATTTCTTCCACCTCCCCCCATGCCACAGTCCCCAATTCTGCCCCAAGCCAGGAGCATTCTGTGCCCTAATTCTCTCCCTTTCCACCATTCCAGGGTCCCCCATTCTCCCTGCATGCTTGGGGCTTTGGCTGTATCCTCATTCCAGCATTATCCCCAGACCAGGTCCCCCATCCTCCCCATGTCAGGGGCTCTGTCTGACTTCCCCTCCTCCTTTCCCCATTGTTATTATTTCTCCTCTTCCTCCCCGGGACATAAATCATCCAGTGTCAGCATGTTACACTCTACTGGGGGAAGGAGCAGAGATGAGACGGGAATATTTTTCTACTGGGAAGTGTTAATTGGTGCCACAAACTGGTTCTTTGATTTAGACAGTTACAGAGGTGGCTTTGCTCCAAGGTGTTACTCTGCTAAACAGGGAGCAGGCACTCCATGTGTCCCCCACTTTTCCCCCTTTGGGTTTTCTGATTTTCCCCAATATCAACAGAGTTGTGCCCAGTGATGCCTTCAATTCTCTCTGAAATGTGGGAATAGATGGGCTGCGGGCTTCCAAATTATCGTGTCACAGACCAAGAGAAATGCCATCACGTCGAGTGCACTGTAGCTGTGTCAGTCCCAGGATATTAGAGACAAGGTGAGTGAGGGAATAGCTATTATTGGACCAGCTCTTCCTCGGGAGTACCGCAGTAAAATGCAACGCTTAAACTCCCACACAGATTTCCATCACAACTTCAACAACCACCACCTACCCAGCCATTAAACTCTCTGGGGAACACTCCCACACTAGCATCAACTTCCTGGACACCACCATCCGCTTCAACAACGGAACCCTACAGCCAACCCAAGACAAGAAACCCACAGAGCTGGGAGGCTGCTGCAGACCCTGAGGGAGCCGAGGACTGTCCAGGACTGCCAGGGCCATTTACAGACCCGAGCACAGAGGAGCTGCAAGTCCTGACAGAGGCCTTCTTCCCCAACGACCCTCTACAGAGCCAGGTATGCCCTCAGGGGGAGTTGGGACCCTCCATAAAGTAAATGCAGTGACTGTAGCAGGCCCTGCAGCGGGGCTCCCTCCCCTAGTGCCCCTGTTCGACTGCCCTTACCGTGTTCACACTCAGGCCTGTAGAAACCAGGGTAGCAATCACAGGTGTAGTTCCCGATGGTCTCCACGCACTCGCCATGCTGGCTGCAGGAGGAACGCTGGCAAAACGCTGCAGAGATACAGCTGGGTTAGGATCCACCCTAACAACTCCTTAGCGCCCAGTCAGACCCCACCCCACTGCCCGGATCCTGCACTCCATCCCTGCTGCATTTCTTCACTGCGGGATTCTGTCAGAGCCTGTTAAAGTCATGGATTAAAAACCTGCTTTCAAAGGCCTTGGCTCCGGCCCTGCAAGAGCACTCGGGGCCTAGATACCATCCTGGGCACCCAAGCTTTGCCCAGCCAGGTGGCATTGGCACCTTGCCAGAAGCTTGGAGGCAGTGGCTGCTTTGCACAGATGGTCACACTGCTCGTGGACCCAGAGGCGCTGCCTGTGGACAGCGCTGACCTGGACGGGTAGGCTGCCCTCTGGATTGAGATGGAGCGTTGCATGCTGGGCCTGCAGGGGACACACCCAGGCTTTGATCAGAGGCCAGTGTGTGCCACGTTTGGCTATCAGGCTGTGCTTTGACCTCCCTGTCCCCCTCCACCGCCCCGTACTGATTGCACTCCGAAGAGGGTAGTAACTCTTTGGCAAGGAGACTCCACTGCATCTCCCCAGGGCTCAGAACAGTTGCTCCTGGGACCAAGCGCCTGGCATGTCAATATACAACGGGACTTTGTGAGGAGACGAATGTAGGGATCAAAGCAAGACTCATTGAGAGCCCAGGCTCAGCTCCCGTCTGCGTGGCCCATTTGTGAGGGAGAACGTGGAAGGCAGGACTTTAACGCCCCAGCCAAAGGAACCAGCGAGGCACAGAGAGCAGTGAGTGCTCCCAGGCACAGGTGTTACACATAGCAGCTAACATGCAAAGCGGGTGCAGATCTGTGCTGCCGGCCACGGGACAATATCACTAACGCCTCACACCAGCTAGCACTAACCAGGCCCTTGGTGGCTGTCTCCGTAGAGAAGTCAGGACTCGGTGGGCCATGGAGACCGACTGACCCTGCACATGAGGGTTGAGGCACTCTAGCTGGGTGGGTGGGTGATGTTCCTCTGCCCAGACAGTACCTCTTTGTAACCGCGTGTCTGGCCCTTTAAGGGCTAGAGGCCTGGGGCCAGCCAACCCTAGTTACCAGGTAGGCACAGCTGAGCAGGGGTCAGCTGATGTCCCTGGACAAGTGGCAGGAAGCTTCAGAGAAGGGGGATGCTCAGGGAGAGACAAGCCAGGAGGCTTCTGCAGGAAACCCTTCACCGGGGGCAGGGTTTGGGCCTGGAAGGAAGCCCGAGCCAGAGGGCTGAAGAAGGCTGAGAGCCAGGGAGAACAGACTCCAGGCAGTAGGGAAAGACTCCAGCCAGGCGAGGCGAGAGTGGCTTGCGGAGCAACCTCAGACCACGAGGGGGCATGGGAGGCGGCCGGGCCATTGACACTCTTCTATGGACAATTAGGGACTTCATTCTCCAGAGCTGTCAATCTAGCAACTCTCCCCAGCCCTACACGTGTTAGACAGACCCACACTTCCAGAGAGAATGACAGTGGTGGGGTGGTTACCTTGGTAACACAGCGCCCTCTTTTTCTTTTGGCAGTTCTCATCATTCCATCTTCCAGCATCACGATCCCTCTTTATGTAAATCTCCACACAGTCTAGGTTCCTCCCTTTATTGTTGGGTTCCTTGTTAGCCCAGTTCTCAGCCTCCTTCGTCAGGGCCTTGTTGGTGCCAACCCACGTCCAGACATTGTTTATTTTTCGTAGCCCAATCCAGTAGTATGTTCTATGGCGGGGTAAGACACTGTTGAGATAAGCAATTTCCCCCTGGTTCTGGATTGCTACGAGGTCAGTGTAGAATGACCTGCAAAAGTCTCTGGCCAGCTCCCAGGAGTAATCAGATTTGTTACCATAATGGTAGGTCCAGGCTCCCACTTCCACCTGAGTCACTAGCACTGTTGGAAAGAGTAAAAACAGGCAAAGTTGTGTGACAGTCAGTGACAGAGCTATGAGTTGACTATCGATGGGTGACACCAGACTATATCTTATATCACACACAAAGGAACTGCATTAAAAGAACATTATTTAGGTTGCAAAGTCAAGCGCTCAAACGTTAGGAAATGCCACTATTAAGGTTGCCCATGTAACTGAGTTCAGCCCCCTTGTGCGCATGCACAATGGTATAGTCTTTAATGGCATGATAATGTACTATTTTTCCATGGGTCTTCTGCCTCACTCGGTGCAGAGGATGGACGGTGCTCACTGAATGAGGAGCTATTCAATAGTGTGTTTTCTCCTCACTGGTCAATGTGTGACTGCTCCTCCCCCCGCCCCAGCCTTATTTACTGCACATTATACAAATCCTGCTCTGAAAACAGAATTATTCATTTCCCCAAAGGCTTTTCTATAGCGCTCATCATGCCAGTATCTGAGTGCTTCACAGACATGAATGAGTTTATACTCACAACAGCCCTGGGAGATGAGAGGGGGGGTATTAGCCCCATTTCACAGATGGGAACAGAGGCATAGAGGCACTGGTTCTCAAAGGTATTTAGGCACCTAACAGTCATTGACTTTATTGCAAGTTAGGTGCCTAAATACCTTCGAGGAGCTGGACCAGAGAGATTAAGGCCGGAAGTAATTTTGGGTGTCCCATTTGAGTAGAGCTCTGCGCGGATACATAATTATCTCCACAGATGCGGATATCCATGGATCTAAAGCAGATACCGCAGACATGCAGGGCTCTAGTGACAACGAGCGAGACAGGTGCACATGCTCCCGGTCAGGAGACACCGCTTGCACACACTAGTGTGACCAGAGACAGCTGCCAGTCAGTCTAGTGCCCGCCCCGGTGGGCAGGGCTGGAGGGGGTACAGCCATGCCGGAGGAGCTGCCTGGGCTGGGTGCTGGCTCCTGCGATGACAGCCCGACGTGCTGCTTCTTTCGCCGCTGCGGTTCCTGGCCCAGTCGTTGGCCATGGCCCTGTGGGTCTCACTCGCTGTCACTAGAGCCCTGCGAATCCGTGGAGATCCGCTTTATAGCCACAGATATCCGCACCCGCGGATATACATTGTGTATCTGCATTTGAGACCCCGAGGACCGGATTTTCTGGAGTATTTAGCATTCTAAAGCACTATGTTCAGAGCACTGTTCCCATCGACTTCAGTTGCAGCTGTGAGCGCTCAGCACTTCTCCAAATCAGACCCCAGGGTCTCAATTTGAGCACCCAGAAAGTGAGGAACACACATTCAGTGGCCACCTGGGAAAAGTTTGGTTTAAGTGACTTGCCCAGCACCACATGGGAACTCTGGGGTAGAGGCAGGGATAGAATCCAGTTCTCCAGGGCGGCAGTCAACAGCCTTACCCTTGAAACCATCCTTTCTCTTCTTGCCACCACCGCCTCATTCATCACACCTTCCAGCTCCTGCAACAGATGGGGTAGGGCTCCTACAGACAACAGCTTTTCTCAGTGTACAACCTGCGTTCATTCCCTAGCGTAGGTCCATCCTGTGCACTCAGCGAGGCAAGGGTTCTGGCATTCCCTAGGGTATCAGTGCTTGACTTTGAAATGTTAACAATGTTCTTTTAAAGTAGGTTTGGACGGGGGGGGCGGTGTCTAACTTCCCACGTTTTTTAAAAAGCAAACTGTAAAAAACAGAAGATCCATCACGTGGCATCATAGTGACACCAATATGGATCAGCAGCAGGGTTAAAATCCTGAGATCCCGTGCACAGACCTCGGCCACTTGAGCGAACAGAGGAGCCAATAGCAGTAGCAGGTTGTCATACTCCCTATGGGCCAGCACTAGAGGGAGATGAGACACACATTTTGCCAGGGGATTTCACAGCTATTTGCTGACAGAGACCTCAGGAATTGTGGGTTCCATTCCAGGCTGTAGCAGAGGTGGCAGATGAAATGCCTAAAGAACACATGAACGACTACGAACATTTTAAACAAAAGACCAGAATTAGAATGGGGCTAACACCTGAGCATGCCCGTCGGCGGTTCAGAGCCCTAAGGCGGAAACCAGACGTGGCATTGTCCCGACACGCCTACCACATTGTAAAAAAATTAATTAGCCTCTTAGAATTGGTAGGGCAACTCCCACCTTTTCATGTTCTCTGTATGTATATATATCTTCTTACTATATGTTCCATTCTATGCATCTGATGAAGTGGGCTGTAGCCCACGAAAGCTTATGCTCAAATAAATTTGTTAATTTCTAAGGTGCCACAAATACTCCTGTTCTTTTTGCGAATACAGACTAACACAGCTGCTACTCTGAAACCTGTCACTATGTGAGAAACAGGGGAGCTGGAGTCCGAAGGCCCAGGCCTGCAGTAATAGTCACGTGGCCTGCCCTTGGAAGTCTGGCACACTAAAGGGGTTACTCCCAGGGTCTGGTTTAAAGGCTGGGGCATGGCCCAGACCCTCTAATCCACGACAGGTGCCAACCCCCTGCACTCTGTCTGCACCAAAACTCGCACTGCTGCTGGTGCCGGTGCTGGAAATGGGATTGGGACTTTCTCAATGCAGTCAGCAGGTCCAGGGAAGCACTTGCAGAGGGGAGGGCTGGCCTGGACCACGCCTGTACGGAGGAGTTCATCGGCCCCTGCCTGGCTGGGGAACTGTGAGCTGTCTTGGGAAGCCGTGCAGGCCCATGTGAAGGCCTCTCCATTGTAACTAGGGTGGAAGCGCCTGGCTCCCTCAGCCTCAGGGGGCCGTATCTCTCAGGTAATTGCTAGGGACTCTACTGCTTTCTGGGATACAGGAGGGGCCAAAAGCCAAGAGAAGAGATTATTTAGGGACCTAAATCCTATTCCTCCTAATCACCCCCAGGTGGGAATGTGGCCAAAATGAAACAGTTTCAATGGGCCTGGCAGTGAAATGTCCCTGAGCAGACCAGGAGTGACTGATTGTGCCACAACAATGCCACTCCCCTCTCAGGGATTTCCCAGGGATACATCTGAATTCTCCCCTCGCAGGGGCAGCGGCAGGCCATCAAAGAGCTGCAGGAAGGCTTACCCCAGCTAATGGCAGCAAAGCACAGGAGTCGGGTGACATTCCAGCCACATCCCCAAGCCCTTGGACTGGAGCAGAGTCCTCCGGCGCTGCCCTGGGGGTCAGAAAAACATGTCCATAAACCCCTCTGTGCTTCACAGCAGGCAGGTCCAGGCATATTTACACACTGAGCTGAAACAGACACTTGGACACACCTGGCTGACACAGACACTGTCTCTGATTAGCTCCCATTTACCATGCAGATAAAATGCAGACTCTCAGAGGGAAGAGCTGCCAGCCTCCACAGGGGAAGAAGGAATAGTTGGAATTTAAGGCAAGTGATTCGATTTAGCAACATCATCTCCACAACAGGTTGTTAATGAACGTCCGGGAGAACGTGAGTAGGAGTGTGAGATGTTGTCGGTCAGTGTCATGAGTTCAGCTCAGAGGATGGAGGCAGTTTTTGTCCATAAATCAGATAAACAGCTGAGCAGCTCAGTCAGTCGGAGCAATATTCCAGTGTAATAGAGTTATATTAGAATTAGAAACAATGGGAACCGTCCCTGGGTCTAAACCTGAAATGCTGCAAGCTGCGCCAGCAGGCCCCTCCTCTCCCTGGGCTTCAGAGGGCAGGATCCTGCCCCAGCCCGAATGTCTACACAGCTGTGTGTAGGGCCATAGTGTGAGCTCTGCGAACCTGGGCTGGGAGACGCACTGCTGTGGGTGTAAAGCACAGTGCAGATGTACCCTCTGGCATCTTACCAACAGGGGCTGAGCCCAGCCTTGCCAGAGATCTGGGGGAAAGGAGGGGTGTGGTCTGAACCAGTGAAGCTAGGCTGGTGGTGTGGCAAGGCCTGGCTGCGCCTCTCATCCAGATCTCAGCTTCCCGGGGGTGGCTGGCTGGCTCCTCAAGCAGCCTCCCAGGCCAGAGAGGCTCCATGCTGTCTTTTGGCTGGCAGGGAGGCTTTGAATGAGGCCGTCTCTGGTAGCCCATCTCCACTTTCCCAACCAATCCTCATGCTGGTGTTGGGGTCCACTAGGCATAGCTACCTGGTAACTCGGGAGAGTGGAAGGCCAAAAGTGCCGATGAAGCTCCTTTGCTCTGGGTCTGTGAACCACAGTGACTCCATCTTGGGAACTCTCACCTACTTCTATGCTAACTGCTTACAGGCTCTGAAGTAGGCTTTCTCCCCTCGGTGTCTTTATTGGTGCTAAGCACACCGGGTGACGAACCCCCTGTTTGCCATCTCGGGCCCAGTTCTGGGCAAGCAACAGTTTTGGTGCCCAACGTGGGGCTCAAGGCTGAAATTTAGCCTTGCCCGGATCCCTCCTGGTGGCCGACGGATTACGACGACGACCGACGCCCAGAGCACTCACCGGTGACTTCATCGGGGGCCTTGGCAGAGATGTGGTTTGCTCGACCCCGGAGGGCACAACGGTGCAACGCACACAGACAGTGGAGAAGCAGCTGCGGGCGACGGTGGGGAACCGGTCCCGTTGATAGGCAACGGTGATGGTGCAGAACCGGACCCTTGGATAAGGTAGGAACAGTCCAGTGGGGACTTATCTGTCTTGACCTGGGGACGCCCAGTGTCTCCCTTGGTATGGGGCAGGGACAGAGTACAGCCGGCAGGGTACAGTGTACACCCTTAGAATGCATTCTGGTAAATTGAAAAGGTTCTGTACAGTTGATTGGCCTCAGTACCAGCTAGAGCGCCAAGAAAGGTGGCCACCGGAAGGATCACTTAATTACAACACGATCCTTCAATTGCTTTTGTTCTGTCAGAGAACAGGTAAATGGAATGAACATCTCTATGCGTATACGTTCATGGTGTTAAGAAATAGGACTGATATTTTGCTCAAGTGCCATTTGACTCTGACAGGCTCGGTAGTAACGGCTGCTAAACCCCAGAACCCTCCCACTGTTGTAATGCCAGAATCGGTGTCCCCTTCGGCTCCTCCACCCCCACAGGCTTCAGAGAGTACCACCCCTCCCCACCCCCCGTGGGATTGTATCCATTGATTACTGAGAGTGTGGTAGCCCATCCAGGAACTCAGGAACGGCCAGCTCAGATAATGTCTGTCTACTCGCATGTACCTTTTAACCCTGTACATCTGGCTGCTTTTAAGGCAGAGGCAGGAGAATTTTCAACGAATCCAAGCAAGTTCATTTCTATCTTTGAAGGGTGTCTAGCTAGCCATAAGCCTGACTGGGATGATTGTAATATACTTATGAGAACCCTGTTGTCTGAAGTGGAGTGGAATCGGGTTATAGCTAAGGCTAGGGATGAAGACAGAGAAGGCATTTAAGGTTTAAAAAGAAAAGCTATTGGACACTAGAGGTTGTACAGAGTGGAATCCTCAGAAGTGAGTGTGCCCGTCCTGGTTTGTTGCTTCAAAGCTCTGTACAGAAGTTATGTTACTGGAAAGGTATATGATGGCAATGTGTATGTGTTAATGGTTGGAGAAAAGGTGTATGAGTGAAGAGTGGAAGGTTCCTTTGTAAGTTAGAAGAAGCGAGAAAGGAAGAGGAAAAAGCACAGAATGAATTAACTGAGAGGAAAATACAGCTAGCAAACTCAGTCATGCTGGCTCATCCAAGGACATTGTTCACAGCCAAGACTTGGCTGACAACCAAGAGAAAGGGGGGCCTGAATGTGCCCAAGCAACTGTGAGATCTGCAAAATACTGCAAGGCATAATGAGGACAACGAAGGGTTAAAAAGCAGCTTTGTTGGACAGTATTGGCTCAAGGATTTAAAAATTCCCCCACTCTGTTTGGACAGGCTTTGGCCAGAGACTTGGAGGAGTGGGATAATTCAGACAGAGCCCTCCTGCTGCAATATGTAGATGACTTGTTGATTGCTGCTGTGGGTCTAATCCCTTGTCTCAGAGCTACTGTGAGTCTCCTAAACTTTATTGGACTGCGAGGATACAGGGTATCTCAAAGCAAAGCCCAAATTGCTCTTTCAGAGGTTCAATATCTGGGATTTCACATCAGGCAGGGAGAGAGACAGCTCTCAAACGAAAGGAAGGAGGCTATCTGCCAAGTTCCCATCCCCAGCAACCGTAAACGGCTTAGGGCATTCCTGGGCATGGCAGGTTTTTGCAGAATATGGATTCCAGAGTTTGGACTGTGGGCTAAACCTCTGTATGAATGTGTTAAGGGAGCAGATCATGACCCCTTTCACTGGTCCCCAGAAGCGGACAGGGCATTTAAAATCTTGAAAAGGAAGCTAATGGAAGCTCCAGCCCTGGGTTTGCCCGATATATCTAAGCCGTTCCAACTGTATGTGCATGAACGAAAAGGGGTAGCTTTGGGAATGCTTACCCAGCTATTAGGTGCCTGGAAGCGTCCTGTGGCATACTTTTCTAAACAACTGGATCAAGTTTCAAAGGGATGGCCAGCCTGTTTGAGGGCGGTCGCAGCTACTGCTCTAGTGCTTGGGGAAGCTGAAAAACTAACACTGGGAGGAACTGTGCAAGTGTATACTCCCCATATGGTTCAAGCCTTGCTGGATACTAAGGGTGGTCTTTGGCTCACATAGGTTCGGGTTGCTCGGTACCAGGGGAAGCTGTTAGAGAATCCTGAAGTCACCCTACAGATCTGTCCCTCCCTTAATCCAGCTACCCTGCTACCAGAGACAGAAAAGCAGGAACATGACTGTTTAGAAATCATAGATGTTCAGTATTCTAGCCGCCCAGATCTGAAAGATCAGCCACTCCCAAATGCTGACTTGGAATGGTATACAGATGGAAGTAGTGTTGTGGATGGGCATGGGAGGGCTGGTTATGCTATTGTGTCTCTTCATGATACCGTGGAAGCTGAGAGTTTACCGGCAGGAACATCTGCCCAGCTTGCTGAACTAGTGGCCCTGACTCGTGCACTCGAGCTGGCAAAAGACAAACGGGTTAATATCTTTACTGACTCGAAGTATGCTTTTGGGGTATTGCATGCTCACGCTGGTCTGTGGAAGCAAAGGGGAATGCTAACAGCCCAAGGCTCTCCGGTCAAGCATGGGTCTCAAATTCTCCGGCTTTTAGAAGCAGTACAACTCCCCTCAGCAGTAGCAGTGGTGCATTGCAAAGCCCATCCAAGGGAAGATCAAGATGTAACCAAGGGCAATGCCAGAGCAGACAGGGAAGCTAAACAAGCTGCTACCCTGAAATCAGCAACTGAGGAGAATGCCCAAATGCATGCCCTCATCCCATCAGTGGGTGAGCTTGCAGCCCCTCAGTACTCCCAAGAGGACAGAAACCTGGCTGACAGGCTCAGTCTCCAGGAAAAGGAGGGATGGCTTTATTCCACAGAGGGAAAAATCCTCCTGCCCAAGGGCTTGATTCGACCAGTGTTGCAGAAACTGCATCAGACCACACACGCAGGCAGAGAGGCTCTTACCCAGCTTATGAATAAATATTTTCTAACCTCTGGACTTAAACCCCTAGCATCACAGGTACAAGCTGAATGTTTAATCTGCCAAAAGAATAACCCTCGACCAGGAGTAGCAGTACCAGCCACCCTGGAACCTACCCCAGGCCCAGGATTAGTGTGGCAAATAGACTTTACTGAGTTTCCCAGAACCCAAGGGTTATAGGTACCTTCTCGTCTTAGTGGATCGATTCTGCGGATGGCCTGAAGCCTACCCATGTCGCAACAACACTGCCAAAACAGTGGCTCTTAAGTTTGTCAAGGAAATCATTCCTCGCTTTGGCCTTCCTCAGTGGATGGAATCTGATAATGGAACACACTTCACATCTCAAATTATTCAAAAGATATCAAGTGCTCTGCAAATCCCCTGGAAACTCCACACACCCTGGCGACCACAAGCCAGTGGAGTAGTGGAACGCACAAATCAGACACTCAAGCGACACCTCTCAAAGGTCTGTCAGGAGGCCTCTCTTAAGTGGCCTGATGCCTTGCCCCTTGTGTTACTTCGCATTCGTGCTCTCCCTAAGGGTAGGATAGGGCTTAGTCCCTTCGAGATTATGTTTGGAAGAGCATGGCCTATGAATGGTACCCCAGTTCTGGCAGGGAAATGGGAAGTGAGGTGTGGTTTCTTGTCTCTGTACATGTGCTCTGTCTGCTGTTCTCTCTTCTCTTCACAGGTATACCAAAGATTCACAGCCTCTTCTGCTGGATACTCCGGTCCACTCCCTGCAGCCTGGTGACTCCGTTCTCGTGCGAACCTGGAAGGACGAGCCTCTCCAAGAGAAGTGGAAGGGACCCCACACCGTCCTGCTTGTCACCCATACAGCGGAAAGGTCGAAGGACACAAGAACTGGATTCATCACTCTCGACTGAAAGCAGTGCCCACTCCTAAACAGTGGACTGTCCAGCCTACGGAGAAGACTGCTAACGACGATTTGGGACTTAAGCGGTTATTCAAAAGACAGTAAGGGTCACTGGGAATGCGTTGTGATCTTTCTGAACAGTCACAGCATGCTCCCCGCGAGAACCCTGAGCATTGGTTTTATTTTCTCACAGAAGGCCGACCTGGCCAATGTATTTGGTCTTGTTATTTTTTGACTTGTTTAGTGTCAACAATTCTTCTTATCTTCTGGGCAGTTGGGTTGTTGTAATTGTCTGTGCCCTTATTGGAGAAGAGTGTTATACCTATGTCCCAGAGTTTTCACAGGACATTAACAAGCACATCTTGTCAGCTGAACGGGCCTTTAACCAGTGGAAGGCCCAGGAAAGAGAACCCACTATTTTGGATTCCCTTTGGGGTTGGATACCTGGTTTAGGAGAACTAGGGGATATAGGGGGAAACATTGTTCGCATCTTGCTCACAGGTGTTGTGGTATGTTTTGTTCTTGTTCTTTTGCTCGTTTACTGTAAACTGCTCATACGTCAGATTTGTACCTCCCATACCCCAGAAGTTCCCTTATACCCTCTCATTGATAATCCTGATTGCATGGAGCTTAATCGCATTCTGTCTTTAGAGTATGAGAAAACTCTGACAAAGGTTTGTTGAGTGTTCTCAAAGGAGGGATTGTTGGGGTCCACTAGGCATAGCTACCAGGTAACTCGGGAGAGTGGAAGGCCAAAAGTGCCAGTGAAGCTCTTTTGCTCTGGGTCTGTGAACCACAGTGACTCCATCTTGGGAACTCTCACCTACTTCTCTGCTAACTGCTGACAGGCTCTGAAGTAGGCTGAAGCAGAAATGTAATGTCAGCTTTTTAGCAGATGGCTGCAGTTTCACTCACACTAGCAGAAATAATAGAGATAAGAAGCGGGGTAGTTCGTTTGCAGGCATCTAACTCAAGGTCGCAAAGACTGGGAAAGTTCTCACAAGCTTATGTAGAGCTTATTGTACCAGTTGTCTGGAAGGGAGGGGGAAGGGGGAACAGCCAGACAAAGAGATGTATGCAAACAGTTTGGAGTATAAAAGGTAAAAGTTGTTTGTATTTGTTGCACTGGATTTGAGACATGCTGGTCTCCTAGTGCCATTTCAGAGCTCTGAAATAAACTTGGCTTGCTTTCTCCCCTCGGTGTCTTTATTGGTGCCAAGCACACTGGGCGACGAACCCCTTGTTTGCCATCTCGGGCCCAGTTCTGGGCAGGCAACACTGGGGTTGCTGCTATTCCACCGCCCGTGCGCCAGCTCTTCCTAGTGACGCCCACAAAGCCCGGCTGTACCAGCCACCTGGCTGGAATTGGGGGGCACAGGGAGCCATTGGCTAGCATTCAGTAAAGTCATTAGTGTAGGAGCTCTGGAGGGAAGGCAGAAAGGAAGGGAAGGGAAAGCGGGGAAGAGCCCCCCCATGTGTTTAACCTTTAGCTCTGCTTCCCAGGTCGGGATCTCGAGCTGATGTGCAGGGGATATTCATGGGTTTGCTGGGGGAGAGAGCCTCCCAGCTCAGGTGACTGAGGGAAATCCCAATTGCACAGCATGGGGGTGGGGGAGCTGTCCTTATCGGCTCAGGGCTGGGCTGTGGGGTGGGGAGGGGTTCTCTCCCTGGCCACTCAGGGCTGGGCAATGGGGGGTTCTCCCTGAGCATTAAGGGCTGACCAGTGTGGGGAGGGGCTCCCCATGGCAAGTCAGGACTGTGCAGCAGAGGGGGCTCCCCTGGCAGCTCAGGGCTGGGGGAGGGGTTCATGAGGGGGCTCGCTTCAGTTCAGATGGGCAGCGGGGGGGCTCCCTTGGCAACTCAGGGCGGGGCAGTGGCAGGGGGGCTCTCCCTGGGCAGCTCAGGGCTGGGTGGGAGTGCAGGGGGGCTCTCCTCAGCTCAGGGCTGGGCAGCAGGGCGCTCTCTCTGGCTACTCAGGGCTGGGCAGCAGGGTTGGGGGAGGGCTCCCTGGGCAGCTCAGGGCTGGGTGGTGGGGTGGGGGCTCCCCTGACTGCTAAGATTGGACAGCGGCGGGGGGGAGGGGGCTAACCTGACAGCTCAGGGCTGGGAAGTGGAGGGGGGAGGGGGCACCCTGACAGCTCAGGGCTGGGCAGCGGTGGGGAGGAGGGGGTTCCCCTGACACCTCAGGGTGGGGCAGTGGAGGGGAGGAGGGGGTTCCCTGACAGCTCAGGGCTGGGCAGTGGGGCTCTGCTGGTTGAAGCTGGGTGGTCTCATTTCAATTAATCTTGGCGAGTTGAGCACAGGAGAGAACTCAGCCCCCCTCACCACCTCGAGTTTCCTTCTGCAGGGGTCTTGGGGCACTGTCAGGGCATCGTCCCTGCTGCCCATGCAGGGTCCTGCTCTGGGGGCCATTTGGGGTCTCTGTTCCTGGCACTGTCCCCTGTCCCCACACTCAGAGGTGTCTGGGGCGGAGGGTGGGGGCTGTCGCTAAGGAGCCAGCTTGTAGCTCTCCCTTGTGAGCAGCAGCTCCTCTGCCTGCCTCCCTCCTTCCTAAACACTGCGCCGGTGAAGCCAGCCACGTCCCCAGGTAGAAGAAGGTGCTAGACCTACCATCTCCAGTGCCGACCTGCCAGCCTCCCCTCTCGCTCAATCCCTGGACCGGAGACAGCTTAAACCGTCCCTCTGCTTGGCTGTGTCTTGCAGCACTTCCTTTTAAGTGTGCAGAACCTCACTGCATCCCTTCCCTATTCCTCCCCCTGCACCGAGTCACAGCTCGAAGATTCATTGGGCCAGAGAGCGTGACTGTGAAGCCTGGTGGGTAGGGACTGAGCTGGGAGGTGAGAAATCCAGGGCCCAGTCCCCTGCTCCAATGATCTGGTATTGATCCAGAATACGACAGCTGAAACCGAGGGATCCTCTGTCAATATATCCCTTAGCCCAGTGGTTAGGAAACCAATGCATGATTGGTATAGTGAGTTGTAACAATGCGGTTCTGGCGGGACCCAACTGAGAGTGCCAATTCAGGACAAATTGCTAAATCAGGGCAGTCACAGCCCAAGGCTGGGGATTTTCCACCTCTAAGGCAAACCAAACCAGCCAGCCAAAGAGGACTTTGGTCTCACCTCACTGGCTAACCACAAGTCACACAAGCAATTCTCTTAGACACTTCAGTTTCCCAGTATCACCACCAGTGCCACTCGTTATGGAGACAAATGGTTATGAAAACCAATACCCCCATCAAAGAAGAAAGGTTCTCCTAAACTATACAAATATGCCCCATTCATCAACCTCAGTGTCCAATATTTCCATAAATCGGTCAATGGAAGGGGAACCGTCGCAGGGCCGGGCTTCTCCCCAGCTTGCCAAGGGCTCACGGCCACACCCAGGCTCTGACGCAGTTTAGTCCCAAACTGGAACAAAATCAAGACAGTTTCTCAGCTCACTTTCTGCATCTCAGGGACTCTGGCAGATGCTTCCTGTCATTTCCTACCCCAGTCTCCCTCAGCCAGTTCCTCCTCACAGCTCCTCCCTCTCAGGAATGTCCTTTGCCCCTTATAGCCCCCGGTGCTGCCTGGCCCCTTCATTGGCCCAACAGGGGTGCAGGACTACTGCAGTTCCAGGTGCCAGCCACAAAGTGACATACCTCCCCGCCCTTCCACAAAAACCTGCCTTTTCCCTTACTTGTGAGGCCCCATCTGGACTGCTCCCAACCCAAAATAGACTCCATCTATCATAGTCATATAGCCATATTCCCCAAGTGCCCCACACTCCTTAACGCCAGTCTTCGTTTCAGTCAATCTTCTCCAGGCTTTCGAGGTCTCTGCACGCAGTGTCTCTAGCTCTCCCTCGAGCTCATGACCATCAGGATCAGGCCACCCCTCTCCTCCCCAGTGGCCTGATGTTCTGCAGACAGCTGCTCCTTCTGTCGCTGCACCATCGGTAACTCCATCCTGCAGTCATTCTGGGGCACCTCCCATCCTCAGGACAGGAACTATGAAACAGGTGTCCCATTCCCCCTTCTGCAAAGGATCACTGCTTTCACCTTGGCCCTGGAGGCTGCACCTGGGTCCCCATGCCCCTCCCCCCACAGATCCCTGAGCTCCACCTGGGTCAGGGAACCCCTTTCCATGAACCCTAAATAAACTTGGCAAGTATTAAGCAGGGTCCTCTGGAGACAGGACAGAACTGGTTTTTCAGAGACATTATTTTGGGAAATTCAGCTAATAGCCCATTGTATTGGCCAGTCACTGCTCCTTCCTGAATCTAGCACAGGGAAAGCCCATCACTTCTCTGCCTCTCCCCCCACAAGAGGTACCACCAGCAGCAGCTACAAATGCCATTTGTGCTGCAGAGTCCTCCAGGGTCTCCTCTCCACAGCCTGCTTGTTGCTAAACCTCCCCTTCTGCATGGGCTGTGTCAATAGCTTCAGGAGAGAGTCACCTCACTCTCCGATTGGCCAGCCTTAGAGCCCAGTCAGTTAACCCCTTGCCCCTGATTGCTGCTGGGATGTAACACGGCCACAGGGGAGGGGAGCAGTTTCCAGATTCAAACTGGTGACACTTCAGCCCATAATGTCACATAAACCATCATGTGCCAGCAATGCCCCTCTGCCGTGTACACTGGCCAAACCACACAGTCTATACGCAAAAGAATAAATGGACACAAATCAGAAGTCTAGAATTATAACATTCAAACACCAGTCTGAGAACACTTCAATCTCCCAGGACACTCAGACTTAAGTGGCAATTCTTCAACAAAAAACTTCAAAAACAGACTCCAATGAGAAACTGCAGAACTGGAATTAATTTGTAAACTGGATACCATCAAACTAGGCCTGAATAAAGACTGGGAGTGGAGGAGTCACTACAAAAACTAATTTCCCCCTGCTGATACTCACACCTTCTTGTCAATGGTTTGAAATGGGCCACCCTGTTTACATTGACCTCATTACCACTACAAAAGTGATTTTTCCTCCCTTGGTATTCTACTGTTGAGAATAGCCCACTTCCACTTCAATTGAATTGTCTCGTTAGCACTGACCCCCCACTTGCTAAGGCAACTCCCATCTTTTTGTGTACCACACACACATACACCTACTACTGTATTTTCCACTCCATGCATCTGATGAAGTGGGTTTTAGCCCACGAAAACTTATGCCCAAATAAATTTGTTAGTCTCTAAGGTGCCACAAGGACTCCTCGTTTTTGCGGATACAGACTAACACGGCTAACACGCTGAAACCTATAGATACAATGTCCTTTTCTCCCATCAGCCTTAATGTTTTATCCATTTCCCAGACTGTTACTTAGGATTAACTGCACTTTCCTACATCACTGGGGCATTGTGAACTCACTTGAGAAGGGAGCATAATAGCGTTTGTGACCTGGGACAACGTTTTTCTTGCTTGCATTTCACTCTTGAAATAAAAGATTTTTCCTACCCTGGTTTTGGCAGAGGACTTTGGAGGACTGAAGAATCAGAATGGGACAGTGTCTGTATCCTCAAAAGGTATTTAGGCCCTGAACTCCTGTTGAAATCCCTGGGAATTAGGAGTCTAAATATCTTGGTGGATCTGGTCCAGTGACCTCACAATAGACCAGGGATCGGCAACCTTTCAGAAGTGGTGTGCTGAGTCTTCATTTATTCACTCCGATTTAAGGTTTCGCGTGCCAGTAATACATTCTAACGTTTTTAGAAGGTCTCTTTCTATAAATCTATAATATATAATTAAACTATTGCTGTATGTAAAGTAAATAAGGTTTTTTAAATGTTTAAGAAGCTTCATCTAAAATTAAATTAAAATGCAGAGCCCCCCAGACCGGTGGCCAGAACCCAGGCAGTGTCAGTGCCACTGAAAATCAGCTCGCATGCTGCCTTCGGCGCACGTACCATAGGTTGCCTACCCCTGCAATAGACCGAGCACCAAGCTGCAAGTGGTCCAGTGCTCAAATGAGGCAGGAGAGAATGCTGAGCTACAGTGGAGTTGGTCAAAAATTATTTTCTGATGAAAGTTACTTTGGAAACAGTCAGTAAGGTGTTCCATTTTAAAAATTTGGAAGAGCCAAACAATTCAGTTTTTGAAAACTGAAAAGTTTAGGGAAATATTTGTTTTTAAATAAAAACCCAAAGACTTCCCAGAAACATTAATTTGTTCCTTTCAAAAGTTTGTGGAAAATATTTAACAGTTTCTGACCACGTCTAGCCCCAAAGTCCCTGTACAATTTTCTTTCAGGCTGTATGCACCAATCCATCCACTAGAACAGAATCTAACTTATCCAGTTCAGGAGTGTTGTTGTAGCTGTGTGAGTCCCAGGATGAGACAGACAAGATGCGTGAGGTAATATCTTTTACCGGACCAAGTTCTGATGGTGAAGAGAAGCTTTCCAGCTTCTTGTGACCTGAGGAGCTCTGTGGAGCTTGAAAAGCAACAAAAGTTGGTTCAATAAGAGATTACCTGCCTCACCCTCCTTGTCTGTGTTTTACGAGTGTCAGTCACCCTGGTACTGGAACTCTGTGGCGCTGGTAGCAGAGCTCACAGCTACCAGCCCATGCAATGTGTGTGCCTGGCAGCCTGAAACACAGATGTTATGCAGCTCATTACCGCCACCCATTGGTGAAGAGGAGAAAGAGCAGCCAACACCTGCTCCATCAGCTGTTTACCCAGGACTCCATTGACAAACTGTTCAGAGAAGGAACTCTGCCGCCCTCTGTCAGCAAACAGGGGGAAGTACAGCTAAAGAACTCATTGCCTAAGCTTTACCTGAAACCCTCCATGACATTTTGGGTCCTCCCTGGGACTGTACCCGAGCCCCAAGTTGGACAGATAATGGGACTGAATGAAGAGAGCAAGACTGAGGGGAACAAGGCTCCTACCTGGTGGCAAGAACTCCGCTCAGGGGTCCTGTCATCCTCTCCACTGAGGACTTTGCAAAGGGATAGCACTGAGGAGACTTCCCAGCAAGAGGCGGCATTGAGGGGGATCTTGGCTGAAGCTGCAGTCGAGGGAACTGAACTCTGGTGAAGGACCCCGACACAGCACCAGTACAGCGGAGATCACTATAGCTGGGATAGGTGCGGGGAGGGGCTCACAAGAATTGACAAGACCCTTCCCTGAGGGAAGCTGAAAGTTTTTGCTTTGGTTCTCCCCAAACTGAACTTCCTTGAAATCCCTCTCCAGGGAAGTTCTCACATGCCAGGGCGTGTAGCCGAGATCACAGCTTGACCAGCCCCTCCTTAAGGCAGCTCGGTGGGTCACTGCTCTTCCCAGCAGGGTCTCCATCTATTTTAAAGCAGCCCCACCCCCGTCCACCTGCCCATTCGTGAGGGGATTTGAAGTGAAAATGGGGTCATAGCACAGTGAGGTCCCAGTGCAGGTGAACCCTGTTAGGAACACTCCCATCAGCCCCCCGCCCTATCACAGGAGCGGAAAGCCGTGTACTAAGGGGGCACAGAGGGGTCACCAGTATTAGCTCCATTTTACAGATGGGAGAATCTGAGACAAAGGAGAAGTGACTTCCCAAAGCCATACAGGGAGTCTAGCAGAGAGCCAGGTTAGGATTCCAGGATCCCGTTCCATTAGAGAGCCCTGCCTCCCTTGATTCTTGTGTTTCTTGTCCTGACGTCAGTCACCTGTTGAGACCTGGGAGTTCAGAGGGGAGCCTCCTGCCCCAGAGCTACCATGTCCCAAGAAATAATGACTCAATACTGGGATGGCAGCAGCTTGGCCCCCAATATTGCACCACAGGAGATACACCAGTGGAATGACAGCAACACACTCTGGTCCCAGGGAGAAGCAGCACTGGTGAGCCTGAGAAACCCAGGTTAGCTACACTCAGGCCTGGTCTACACTAGGCGTTTATGTCGAAGTTAGCGCCGTTAAATCGAATTAACCCTGCACCCGTCCACACTGCGATGCTATTTAGTTCGACATAGAGGTCTCTTTAATTCGACTTCTGTACTCCTCCCCGACGAGGGGAGTAGCGCTAAATTCGACATGGCCATGTCGAATTAGGCTAGGTGTGGATGGAAATCGACGCTAATAGCTCCGGGAGCTATCCCACAGTGCACCACTCTGTTGACGCTCTGGACAGCAGTGCGAGCTCGGATGCTCTGACCAGCCACACAGGAAAAGCCCCGGGAAAATTTGAATTTGAATTCCTTTTCCTGTCTGGCCAGTTTGAATCTCATTTCCTGTCTGGACATCGTGGCGAGCACAGCAGCACTGGCAACGATGCAGAGCTCTCCAGCAGTGATGGCCATGCAGTCTGTGAATAGAAAGAGAGCCCCAGCATGGACTGATCGTGAAGTCTTGGATCTCATCGCTGTGTGGGGCGATGAGTCCGTGCTTTCCGAGCTGCGATCCAAAAGAAGGAATGCAAAGATCTACGAGAAGATCTCTAAAGACATGGCAGAGAGAGGATACAGCCGGGATGCAACGCAGTGCCGCGTGAAAATCAAGGAGCTGAGACAAGGCTACCAGAAGACCAAAGAGGCAAACGGACGCTCCGGATCCCATCCCCAGACATCCCGTTTCTACGAGGCACTGCATTCCATCCTCGGTGCTGCCGCCACCACTACCCCACCAGTGACCGTGGACTCTGAGGATGGGATACTGTCCACGGCCGGTTCCTCAGACATGTTAGGGGACGGGGAAGATGAGGAAGGAGATGAGGAGGGCGAGGCAGTTGGCAGCTCTCACAACGCTGATTTCCCCGACAGCCAGGATCTCTTCATCACCCTTACAGAGATCCCCTACGAAGCGTCCCCAGCCATTACCCCGGACACAGAATCTGGTGAAGGATCAGCCAGTAAGTGTTGTAAACATCTAAACATTTATTTTTAACAAAACAGGAATATTAACAATTAAAAGAATGGGTTGTTCATGATTAGTGTGCCCTAGGCGCTTAACGGTTTAGTAAGGGGCAGTGCAAGTTTTGAAAAGAAATCTAGCAATGTCCGGTTTTCAGTGATTGTCCTGCACAAGCCGCTCTACTGTGTATTCCCTGCTACTGCAGCTACAGTAAAATGCGGTCTATATGTGCGGGGATAGAGCAGTAATCCTCCTGGGACATCTCGATGAAGCTCTCCTGGAGGTAACTTGAAAGCCGTTGCATGAGGTTCTTGGGGAGAGCGGCCTTATTGGGTCCTCCGAAGTACGACACGTTGCCGCGCCACGAGATTATCAGGTACTCGGGGATCATTGCTCTGCACAGCAGGGCGGCATACGGCCCTGGTCTTTGGAGGCTTTCCCGGAGCATTCTCTCTTTGTCGCTCTCGGAGATCCTCATCAGGGTGATGTCGGCCATGGTGACCTGCTTTTAATTAGGTAGGGGAATGTTAGTGTTGGGACTGCTTTCCCGTTCCTTTACAGAACTGTCACCGCTGGTTTGCAGCCACGCGGTGGAGGCGGGAGAGGGGCAGCCGAAAGGGATCGTTCCCGGGGACAGCCGCGAGGGGGTGGGACAGGGGCAGAGTTCCCGCTTGCCGGATTGCTGGCAGCAGGGACTGACATTGATTTAAATGTGAAATGAGGCCAGTGGTAATATAAAAGTTTTAAACTGCCACAAGTGTACGGCTTACCATGTCTGCCTGCAACAGAAATTCCGTTGTGCTGCCTCGCTTCTCAAATGTGCTGTTCAAGACCCCAGGCACAGAATGCGAAGGCCGAGAATTCGACC
Organism: Chrysemys picta bellii; assembly: GCF_011386835.1. Taxonomy (NCBI): domain Eukaryota; kingdom Metazoa; phylum Chordata; order Testudines; family Emydidae; genus Chrysemys; species Chrysemys picta. The sequence goes on along the minus strand of NC_088804.1, from coordinate 8,091,616 downwards.
TTGTGCTGAGTGCGCATGTGAAAGGTGCTGTGCATGGTCTTGTTCACAGAGAAAGACTATGTTCTTTGTTCACAACTACATTTATCTTTCAGAGGAATTCACTCCCTTTTTCCCATTTCCACAGCCCCGTCTGCGACTGTCTCACAACCTAGCCTGGAATCACACTCCCAGAGGCTAGCGCGGATTAGGCGTAGGAAGAAGAGGACACGGGAGGACATGTTCTCTGAGCTTATGGCCTCTTCCCAAGCCCAGGCAGCACAGCAGACCCAGTGGCGGGAGAACTTGACCCGAATGCACCAAGCCAACATGGATCGGGAGGAGAGGTGGCGGCAGGAAGACCAGCAGGCGACTCTAACGCTGCTTGGACTACTGAGGGAGCAAACGGACACACTCCGGCGCCTTGTGGATGTTCTGCAGGAACGGAGGCAGGAGGACAGAGCCCCGCTGCAGTCCATCTCTAACCGCCCTCCCCCGCCACCAAGTCCCATACCCACCTCACCCAAAGTGCAAAGAAGGAGAGGCGGCAGAGTCCCTGCTAACTCTCACTCCACCCCTGCAGAGAGCTCTAGTAGCAGAAGGCTCTCATTTCCCAAAATTTGAAAAGTTCTTTCCTTCCCGCCTGACACAAGCCCACGTCCAAGTTTCACCTCCCAATGCCATGTGTAGTTGATAATAAAAAATTCGTTTCTGTTAACTACTGTTTCAATCATGTTCTTTTGGAGGAGGAGGGGAAAGGGGGTTGGAAATTGGACAGGACAGTCTCCTTTGGCAGGGTACATAGTCGGGGGCAGGCACAGCAGCAGGGCACATACACAGTGCAGTGATGCAGTGACTAGCTGCCCCGGTTAGTCTGGGAGGTTGTTTTGATGTAATGTTGGGGGGGGTGGGTTGCTCTGTGACTTTGTGGCGGGGGAGGGCAGTTACAGATCTTAAGCGCCGGTCCTTAGACAGGATCACAGAGCCACACAGCATGGGATCTGTAACCGTCCTCCCCCTGCCACAAAGTCAAATAGACCTCCCATACACACAGTCCCGATCAGGAGGGGTGACAGGCTCCGTTGAAACAAGCATCCCACCGCAGCGGAGCCTGTCAATCCTTGAGTTTAGAAGCTGCATTCGCATCACAACACTAGACCCGCCCCGCACCACAGTCTGCGTCCCAGTTTTAAAAAATTCCCGCTAAAACAGTATTAAAGAAAACGGTGTGCTTTAACAAAGTAGAACTATTTTTATTTCGACACGTGTGTTGGAGGGGGGGTGAAGGGGGTATGTAACTGGATAGGATAGTCAACATTACCTGGGTAAAGAAACGGGGGCAGGTTTAGCTTCTCAGTACACAAACTATAAAATCACAGGTTACCCTGCTCACTCAGGAACTTTGCTTTCAAAGCCTCCCGGATGCACAGCGCTTCCCGCTGGTCTCTTCTAATCGCCCGGCTGTCTGGCTGTGAGTAATCACCAGCCAGGCTATTTTCCTCAACCTCCCACCCCGCCAGAAAGGTCTCCCCCTTGCTCTCACAGAGATTGTGGAGCACACAGCAAGCTGCTATAACAATGGGGATATTGGTTTCGCTGAGATCACAGCGAGTCAGTAAGCTTCTCCATCTCCCCTTGAGACGGCCAAAAGCACACTCCACCACCATTCTGCACTTGCTCAGCCGGTAGTTGAAGAGTTCTTTTTCAGTGTCCAGGGCGCCAGTATAGGGCTTCATGAGCCAGGGCATTAGCGGGTAGGCTGGGTCCCCGAGGATGACTATAGGCATCTCCACATCCCCAACAGTTATTTTGTGGTCCGGGAAGTAAATACCTTGTTGCAGCCGTCTAAACAGACCAGAGTTCCTGAAAACACGAGCGTCATGAACCTTGCCCGGCCATCCCACGTAGATGTTGGTAAAACGTCCCCTGTGGTCCACCAGTGCTTGCAGCACCATGGAAAAGTATCCCTTTCGGTTAATGTACTGGGTGGCCTGGTGGTCCGGTGCCAGGATAGGGATGTGAGTTCCATCTATGGCCCCACCGCAGTTTGGGAATCCCATCGCTGCGAAGCCATCTATGATCGCCTCCACGTTTCCCAGGGTCACTACCTTTGGCAGCAGTACATCAACGATTGCCTTCGCTACTTGCATCACAACAACCCCCACGGTAGATTTGCCCACCCCAAACTGGTTCGCGACTGACCGGTAGCTGTCTGGCGTTGCAAGCTTCCACAGGGCTATGGCCACTCGCTTCTGTACACTCAGTGCAGCTCGCAACCGGGTGTCACTGCGCTTCAGGGCAGGGGACAGCAACTCACAAAGTTCCAGGAAAGTTCCCTTCCGCATGCGAAAGTTTCGCAGCCACTGGGATTCATCCCAGACCTGCAGCACTATGCGGTCCCACCACTCAGTGCTTGTTTCCCGTGCCCAGAATCGCCGTTCCACGGCATCAACATGACCCATTGCCACTGTGATGTCCTCGGCGCTGGGTCGCCTGCTTTCTGACAGGTCTGTGCTACTCTCAGACTTCAGGACATCACCGCGGTGCCGTAGCCTCCTTGCCTGACTTTTCTGCATCTGCCTCAGGGAAACCTTTATGATAAGCTGCGAGACGTTGAGAGCGGCCACAACTGCAGCGATGGTCGCAGCGGGCTCCATGCTCGGAGTACAGTGGCGTCCGCGCTGTCAATGACTGGAAAAGCGCGCGAACTGTTTTCCCGCCGGCGCTTTCAGGGAGGGAGGGCGGGAGTGATGGACGGATGACGACAGTTTCCCAAAAGCACCCTCGACTCATTTTGTTACCCAGAAGGCATTGCCGGCTACACCCAGAATTCCAATGGGCAGAGGGGACTGCGGGAACTGTGGGATAGCTGACCACAGTGCACCGCTTCGAATGTCGACGCTATCACCGTTAGTGTGGACGCACAAAGTCGAATTACTGTCCTTAGTGTGGACACACACGTTCGACTTTGCAATATCGATTACAAAAATTCGATGCAAGTAAAATCGAACTACTCTCGTAGTGTAGACAAGGCCTCAGAAACCGCATGGGCATGTGCAGGGGCAGGTGTGTGACAGCAAAGCAAAGGTGGAGCCACCACGGGGAATGGGAAGAAGGTCTCTGAGCAGAACAGCCACCTCCTGTCCTTTGCTCCACAGCCCTAGGATTGGCCCAGTTGGTGACTTCAGACAGCACTGAACACTGCCACTGTCACCACCGTGCCACCGATGGCATCTGGTCACCGGTCTCCTGGGAGCCTTCAACAATCCCAGCCTCAGTTTCTAGCCTTTGTGGTGTCAGAAAAAGCCCTTCCTACTGCAGAGCTGTCATCCTGAGCCTACAGGCAGGCAGAAACAATAGCTCAGAGATGTGAACTGCTCAGTGCATCATAACAGAAGTGTTAATTCTGTACCAACTTGAGAATGTCTACATTAACTATTTCATAGATGATCATTTGAACAGCCAACCAGTGTGTTTATCTCACAAATGGGAACTAGTGAGAAGATTCCCCAGCCAATTTTCATTTTCAATACTAAACTCTGCAGGACAAGCACAATTAAAAATTGAGAGACAGCATAAAAACAGTAAAATGCAACAGCACAGGGGATGCTGTACTGATCATATTGACATAATTAAAAGGCATTCACTGTTAAAACATCACCATAGCTACTGCAAGCTCCTCAGCTTGTAGCGTTTCAGCAACATAAGACAAAGGTCAATCACATTTCCCCATCAACACATTTCATACAGAACATGGCTTGTTTTCAGAGTGTCCATTTAAAAAAGTTTCAAACAAATCTGAGCAAGAAAACAACTGTTAGTTTTCAGCAGAGTTTTTCGTGGGGGGAAATTCCCAGCGTCACCAGTGATTGCCTGGTGGGCCAGAGTGACTTGACCACCACAGGATTTATATACAGAGGCGAGGGGAGGGGGAGAAGGGAGAAGAGGGTGGCAAGGGAGCCAGAGAGAATGTAGCAATTCTGTTAAACAGGACTGCAGTAGTATTTATCTTATCATCTACACCCACTTATTGTCCCATTTCCTCATGAGTTCACCAAGCTCTAGAAACCCAAAGTTTATTTTCCTGTCTGTTTGAAGTCTTTACATGGAGGTAGGCCTCAGCCTGTACCTAAACTCTCCCAAATTCAGGGGCTTCTTTTCCAAGGGGTCACTTCACCACAGACCCATCTGATGCAGTCTTTAGTACAGTCTGTTGCTCTTTAGCATGGCTTTTCCTTCCTGCTGTGGAGTGAGCTGGATCTGACATAGGTCCCAGACCTCTCCCACCACCAGCAGCCTCTGAGAAGATTGGTGGTTAAGTGGAGCCGCAGGACCATGCCCTACTTTTCATGTTCAGGGGTAGTCTATTGTCTACAGCTGCTGGGGTTGTTGGTGGGTTTTTTGCTGCCTTCCACTCATATGATAGCTCCCTCGGTCACATCCAGCCAACTCTCCACAGGGGTCCTGCTGCAATATTGAGGTCAAGCCCACCGTCGCATATAGAATGCCTTGTTTATAGCCAATGGGAACGTGATAGGGAAGGGAGAATCTGGGCAGGAAGACAATGGGGAATTGGGGACACAGAAACAACTAGGAGAAGAATGGGTAGCGCCTGCCTGTGAACCTTTATGGGAACAGGCAGAGAACATGACCCAGCAGGCAGGACAAATGGCAGTGGGATTTGAACACGATCTAACCTATCTCCCACCATGCTTCCTTGCCCCTAGATAAGCACCCAACTCAACCTCCCTCTCCACCTCCACAGCTGTTCTCGCCAAACACCTGCAGTCATGTGTTCCTGGCTGACCCCCATCCAGTCCCCCAGTTGGACTTTGCCAGTATGCCCAGTTACAGGTCATTCCCTCGACAGTTCTTCTCTTGGTTAACAACAAACACCCCCTAGGTGCATTGAACTGAGGAGTGTCCATGCTTCTGTTTGACCTGTGATCAGCAAGGCTGTGGGTGAACTCCCAGCACTATGGGAGTCAATGGCCAAGTTCCCACTGACTTCAGTGGGGCTAGAACTTTACCCTGTGCTCCTTCCCCATCACAGCTGGGAACATTCACACAGCTTTCCTCTGAGTGGGTATGAGGGACGGGACTGTGTTTTACTGCAGTAGGATCCTATGGGGGTGACAGAGGACCCAGGGGAAATGCCACTCCTCTGCAGTACAGTGGAGTGCACAACTCTGAGCTTGTGTGTGAACACTGGGGAGTTAAACCCTGGTTTGCAAGTTTACCTGGGGCACAGGCTGTCACGGAGTATTGGGGGACTCAGGGCCCTGCACCCCCGGCTTCCTGCGATTCACCATGACTCTCAGCCAGCCAGTAAAGCAGAAGGTTTATTTGGATGACAGGAATACAGTCCAAGACAGGTCTTGCAGGCACAGACAACAGGACCCCCTCAGTTAGGTCCAGCTTGGGGTCCCAGGGCATCCCAGACCACCCCCCTTTGGGGGGTCAGAGCCATCTCTGCCTCCCAGCCATCTCTCCAGCCCGCTCCCAGCACTCTGCCTTCAGCGACCCCTCCCACAGCCTTTGTTCAGTTTCCCAGGCCAAGGTGTCACCTGGCCTCCAACCCCTTCCTGGGTTCTCATGTTACACGCTCAGGTATTCGCCCTCGGGCAGACTCCCATCCTCCAATGCAGGCTATCCCAGCCACACTCCCCTGTCAGCATTCACACACCACAGTAAGAACAGGCCCAGTTCGTCACACAGGCCTTGGCCCAGCTCTCTGCACCATGGGGAATTTCTCTTGATGGGGGAGCTTGTCAATATCCCTTTACTACAGGTGTTTTTAGAGGACTCCTTCATATAGTATTTGAGTCAGACTTTGCTTCTTTGTTAGCACCTGGAGCCAATTAGAAACAGCCAGGGAGCAGGGCAGGAGATTGGGAAGCTTTGGGACAGAAGGGGAGACAACTAGAGAATAGCAAGGGAAAGAGGGAAGGGGACGTATAACAGTGGGCACCCATCTCTCATGAGCACCCCATGTTCAAATGTGTCTGCAGTCTTCAGATAGTATCAGGCCATGCCCCCAAGAAGTCCTTCCCCAGTGGCCTATGGGAGGGGAAGGGACCCAGGCCCACCCACTACTCCAAGTCCCAGCCCAGGGATCCTAAGAATAGCAGCCACACACCACAGATACTTCCCTGGGCCACTTCCCCACAGCCCCAGCCTTCACCAATACTTCACCCTTACCTCAGGGGTCTTCTAGGTTCAGGCCCAGGAACCAGCCAGGAGCTCTTCCTCACTGCCCACCACCACTGCACTGTCCATGGTGCTGCCATTTCCTTTCACTAGCCAAAAGCCCTTCTACAGTCCTCTAGCTCCAGCAAGGAACTGAATGGCTTAGCCTCTGCAGCTCCTTTTATATGGCCCTCCTGAGCCCTGATTGGCTGCTTTCTGCAGCCTTTCCCTGATTGGTCGCTTCCTGCACAGTCTCTCTCCACTGCTCCTTTCCTGGGATGGATGTGGCAGGACCCTAAGGCCTCCAGCAGGGGGCCTCTGGGCCTAGTCCACCCCATTGCAGGAAGTAAATGGAGAGAAAAGATAGAAAAGAAAAGACAGCAGAAAAAAGAAAAGCACAAAAGACAAGAAAAGATCTGATGGAAATAGCCCCAGAAAAGGGGGGATGGAAGAGGAAATAGAATAGATACAGGGAGAGGAAACAAAGGAAACAAGTGGGGAGAGCTGTGATGATTGCAGGGGGTGGGGGAGGGTGACACACTGCTTGTGGAGGGAAGGTCCCGTGTGCAGAGAGATGGGGAAGGGTCATGTGTATTGGGGAGGGGGAGGACAACTTTTTTTTTTAAAGAAGCACAGAGGCAATGATGAAAGGTGACACATTTCACTTTCTATTATTTTTTATTGTCTGTTTCTAAATGGCCCTAAGGGCTGGTCCCTGCTCAATGCCCCAGAGGAAGGCGAAAAACCTCCAGGGTCTCAGGCCAATCTGCCCTGGAGGAAAATTCCTTCCTGACCCCAAACATAGCGATCAGTTTGACCCTGTGCATGCGAGCAAGGACCACAATGGGAAAGGACCCACTGGTTGCTATGGTTACACACCCTGCCCCAGTCACACCCTGAGATACAGTCTGTGTCCCAGTATTCGCCAATCACCAGTGCTTTCCTCTGATAAGGTACGACTCACTTCATTGCTTCCATCCTGGCAGACAGAACCAACTGCTCTCCTTCCTGGCATAAATCTTCCAACTGTTCCCACAGCTTGAAGCCCAGTCAGCTGTAATGAACCGTATTTGAAAGATACTTTATTATTACTAGGTATGTTCAGATTTTGGGGGTCTTACAATGAAATGTTGGTTTGCATCCGATTTATTTAGCATGAAGAGAACATTGAATGCTCACCTCTTTGTCAGTGATGGTCTAAGCATTGCTCTCCTTTTGAGAGGTAACATCTTCTGCAATGTCTAAATCTTGATAGGTGGTCCCTTAACTAGAGAGAGGAGATGCTTTTCTTAGATCTCCGCAAGAATGGCCGTCATCAGTTTTGTGGTATTCCCCTCTGAATGGCAGAAGAATCTGAAAATGAACCCAGAATCATTGACTTCTAGATTGTTGCCATGAGACGGAGCACGTCTTACCTCGTCACAGGAATGATCCACTTCATGTATCTTCTTCCTGCACTTCTAAAGGACAATAAAGTGCAATGAACAATTCTGCACAAATATAATCAGTAGCACAGCTAATCTCTTGCAAGAGCAGTTCAAATACTCACCTCTCCACTGTGGTCAGTTGCCCTCTTATTTACTGAGCTGTCTAAATACCAATGTTACCGACCTGTAGCCAGCACCCAGCTCCATTTTTCCTTTGGTCAACAAAAATGGTTCGCTATCACGATCGTTTGCAACTTCCAAGCCTTCCAGTCTGGGAAGATCAGCTCAGCTGCATTTCTTCCATCTGAAAGACTGACCAGATCCATTATTGTCACCTGAACTCTGAGAATGTGTATGTCTCACCTCATGAAAGGGGATGATCAGCTTCCCTAATTGCTTCTTGAAAAGCACAGCCCTCTGCTCTCCTGACATCCGGAGAAGTGCGAGGTGCTGTAATGATCAATATCTGACAGATTTGTTTGGTGTCTGGAGGGCTCTTCACTGAAATGATCATTTTTCATTTACTTTAGGTGGCAAAATGGAACCTTAGATGCTCACCTCCTTGCCGGGAATGGTCTGAGCGTGGCTGTGTTTGGAGAGATGCAACCAGCTGCGTGGTTTAACACTTGCTGGGGATAAGTGGCTACTCTCCTTTTCCATGAATAGACTCACAGGATGATTCTATTGCATCTCAGAGGCTCTGGCTACATACTTTGCTTTGTTCTCAATTAGTTGGCAGCATTCCCCTCCTGACATATAACATAGGCTCCGAAAGAAAAACCAAAGTCTTGAATTTGAACTGGGATGCTATAAGCGGGTATATTCCTTACCTCCTGATAAAGAGGAACCCCTGTTGTCTGCTATGGCCCTCGACTCTTCATGCATCTTGGGATGTGTGATCAGCTGTAACAATCAATTTTTGACACAGCATTACTTATCATCAATCTTGGGGTGTCCTACATTTTTATGGTGCTTTCCCCAACCTTATTCCCTTGGCAAATAACCAATATAGAACTATTCACCGAGGCTGTGGTGAGCTGACCAGAGGTACATTCACCTGCAATCTTTCAAACAGATTTCATAGGTTCCTATAACCTATGAAATCTGCATCTACACTGGTATCATTACCTGAACTACTCCTTATCCACAAGGAAAAAATGCTTTCTTCACTTCGCAATGGGTCAGGCTGCTCGTGCAGTATTCCTCTCCTGGTATACAAGGCAAGTTTCATTTCTTTCATCTGAAAGAATAATCAGATCCAGGAACTGAACCTGGAAAGTCAAGAGAAGGTGAGTTCTTGACCTCTTGGCAGCAGTGATTAATTTCACTTTTTTCCTTTCAGTAAGAACCCTCCCAGCTCTTCTAGGAGCTTCCTGAAGTTTTTTATATCCTCAATGTTCAGATGCACCTGAAGGTAGGAGAGGATCCATTCGTTTCCACTTGACTGGTACAGAAATGGTGTTTCTCACCTATAGACATGGACAGATCAGCTTCATGAATTCCTTCTAGAGCACAACAGCCTCTGCTCTCCTATCAGGAGAGGTACGATCTGCTGCTGGAACTACCAATATTTGGTATTTATTCCTGACTGGGTTTGCAACTGCTGCTTTGGCACAAGATTCATTTGGTAATAAGAGAAACTTGAAACTCACCTCCTTGGTCCCTGATCTGCAGGGATGTTTACAGCTGGAAAGTGCAACTGGCTGCACTGTCTCAGGTGGCTGCTCTCCATTCCCAGGACTATAGCTACAGAATGCTCTTCTGTCCCCTCTGTGGATTCAGCAGGTGGCCAGGCCCACTGCGTTAGCACAGTCTGCACCTGCTTCTCACAGTCTTCCCTTGAGAAGTGAGAACAGCAGCAGTTCTTCTACCTGCAAGTTAATAAGATCCATTAATATCCACTCGGGTGCTCTGAGCCTGGGCATTTCTTACCTTTTCCCCAAGACAGTCGCTTTCACTCATTTCCTCTTGGCATGGGTGGTCATCTGATCCCCTCACATCTTGAATGATGATCACCTGCAAACATCAATGTTTCAGAGAATTTTTATTTGTTTTTCTAGCTATGCAGAGCCATCGGTCAACATGTGCTTCATTTGGCTCCCAGATGCTCTTCTCTGTTCACTTCCTTGTCAGTGAATTTCCATTGCCTGGTGTGATTTTCAGAGGGGCAACCAGCTACATTGGTTAATAAATGATGTAGAAGTGGCTTTTTCCCAAACTGGAGTCATAAGATGCTTTTCTTGCATCTGCACTGGTATCATTACCTGCCTGCCTGCATTCTTAAGTTCAGCCATGTCTTGGAATCTTCCTCCCTTGAGAGGTCAGCACTGCCTTTCTTTCACCTGAAAGTAGAAACCGATTCACTGTGAGGTGCCTTCCTTACCCCTAGATAGAAATGATCAGTTCCACTTATTTCTTGACATTTGATAAATAAGCCACAATGATCACTTCTGTACAAATAGAATCGGTTGGACAATTAATCTCTGCAAATGCGAGAGCAGGTGAAATGCTCCTCTTCACATTCTGGTTAGTTGCACTTTTTCTTTGTTACAACCTTGTAGGAAAAACCAACCATTATCCAGGAAGGAAAAAGGAGCAAAGATCATCATCATTGGTTAGAATTACTGACTACTGACATCTGAACAAGTAGCTCCCATATTTATTGCTTTCTTCAGTAAAGCAACTTCTTGTGCTCTTTGGAGATGAAGATTTCATCAGTTACATTTCCTCCACCTGAAAGTATGAGCAGAATCATTTACTATTATGGGAATGGCGTATTGCATTTCTTACCTCCTTAAAAGGATGGATCAGCTAATTCCTGGATTGAACAAGTGGCAAGTCCATGTTGCTTTGTCTTGCGTCTGCTTTTCATATTCTCCCCATGACAAGTAAAGTCCACCACAGTTCTTCTCCCAGAAAGTAAAATCCACACCACTTGATCTACACATGGATGTTTGGAGACTGGTATTTCTTACCTCCTTGTCCGGGACAACCACTTACCCTCACCTCTCCCTGGTAGGAATGACCACCTGGTCTGTTCATATCTCATATTAGAAAAACCTGCAATCAATGTTTGACAGAATTATTTATTATTACTCATTACCAGCTATGAAGAGTCATCAATGGAGAAGGTTCCTTAGCATCCAGATCATTAAGCTTTAAGAGACCTTTCAGTGCTCACCTACTTGTCAGCAACGTTCTACCGCAAGACTTTGATTCCTAGAGGTACAGTGAGCTTCCGTGGCTAAAATTTGAAGCATATAAGTGGCTGCTTGCCTTTTTCTGAACTAGAAGTAAAAGATGCTTTTCTTCCCTGTGGCCAGGTCTTACCTGGCTGACTTTGTTTCTTAAATTCAGCAGCCTCTTATCATCCTCCCTTTAATTGGAAGATCTTCATTTCACCTGAAAATAGAAGTAGAGCCTTTAATTCCTGCCCCCATGCTGTGAGGAGGTACCTTCCTTACCTCTTGATAGGAATGATCAGTTCCACTTATTTCTTGACATTTGATAAATAAACAACAATGATCACTTTTGTACAAATAGAATCGGTTGGACAATTAGTCTCTGCAAATGCAAGACCAGGTGAAATGCTCCTCTTCACACTCTGGTTAGCTGCACTTTTTGGAAGGAAAAAGGAGCAAAGATCATCATCATTAGTTAGAATTACTGACTACTTACATCTGAACCAGTAGCTCCCATTTTTATTGTTTTATTCAGTAAAGCAACTTCTTGTGCTCTTTAGAGATGAAGATTTCATCAGTTACATTTCCTGCACCTGAAAGTATGACCAGAATCATTGACTATTATGGGAATGGCGTATTGCATTACTTACCTCCTTAAAAGCATGGATCAGCTAATTCCTGGATTGAGCAACTGGCAAGTCCGTGTTGCTTTGTCTTGCGTCTGCTTGTCATATTCTCCCCATGACAAGTAAAGTCCACCACAGTTCTTCTCCCAGAAAGTAAGATCCACACCACTTGATATACACATGGATGTTTGGAGACTGGTATTTCTTACCTCCTTGTCCGGGACAACCACTTACCCTCACTTCTCCCTGGTAGGAATGACCACCTGGTCTGTTCATAGTTCATATTAGAAAAACCTGCAATCAATGTCTGACAGAATTATTTATTATTACTCATTACCAGCTATGAAGAGTCATCAATGGAGACGGTTCTTTAAAGCATCCAGATCATTAAGCTTTAAGAGACCTTTAAGTGCTCACCTACTTGTCAGCAATGTTCTACCCCAAGACTTTGCTTCTTAGAGGAACAGCCAGCTACCCTGGCTAAAATTTGAAGCATATAAATGGCTGCTTGCCTTTTTCTGAACTAGAAGTAAAAGATGCTTTTCTTCCCTGTGGCCAGGTCTTACCTGGCTGATTTTGTTTCTTAAATTCAGCAGCCTCTTATCATCCTCCCTTTAATTGGAAGACCTTCATTTCACCTGAAAATAGAAGTAGAGCCTTTAATTCCTGCCCCCATGCTGTGAGGAGGTGCCTTCCTTACCTCTTGATAGGAATGATCAGTTCCACTTATTTCTTGCCATTTGATAAATAAGCAACAATGATCACTTCTGTACAAATAAAATCGGTTGGACAATTTATCTCTGCAAATGTGAGACCATGTGAAATGCTCATCTTCTCGCTCTGGTTAGTTGCACTTTTTCTTTGTTACATCCTTGTAGGAAAAACCAACCATTATCCAGGAAGGAAAAAGGAGCAAAGATCATCATCATTAGTTAGAATTACTGACTACTTACATCTGAACCAGTAGCTCCCATTTTTATTGCTTTATTCAGTAAAGCAACTTCTTGTGCTCTTTAGAGATGAAGATTTCATCAGTTACATTTCTTCCACCTGAAAGTATGAGCAGAATCATTTACTATTATGGGAATGGCATATTGTATTTCTTAGCTCCTTAAAAGGATGGATCACCTAATTCCTTCCTGTAACCTACAGCTGTCTGTCATCCTTGCATCTCAAAATATGACCTGCGGCAAAGATCAACATTTGACAGACTGTATTTTTGTCAGGCAACAGGTAAATGAATTGTCCTTGGATTCATTTTGTAACAGGGAATATAAATCCTCACCTTCTGTGTGATGAATTGCTGTATTGGTTTATCTTTTTCTCTCCATACAATCAGCTGTATTGTTAAAAACCAATAGGTATAAGTGATTTCTTTATTCTTGACTAGAACAAGTAAATACTTCTGTAACTCTCAGAAGCTTTGGTTATGTATATTGCTTAATTCTTACGAAACTGCTTGTAGCCTTTGACAGCAAAGTATAGATTCACTTCCTTCACCTAAAAACACTCAGATTGGTTAGTTTCCACTCCATTGCTACCAGAAGGTGCATTCCTTACCTCTTGATAGGAACAAGTTTCTCTTACTAGAGTGGTACTATATGAACTTCTGACAGACAAGATGTAATGATCAAATCAACAGGAGTAGTACCAATTGTAATGTCATCTCTTGACAGGTAAGAACCAAGCTGATGCCACTTTTCAGATAGACCATTTGTACCCTTTCCTTTTTGAATTGTACAAATGCTGGCATGATTAACCCCTAGTAGTTACATCTTGACACAGACAATCAGCATTCTACCCGATGCTAAAGAAATCAGTCCAGGTTCTTACCCCATCCACTGCTTCTGTGCTTCTCCTTTCTCTTCTCTTGCAGCCTCTTTGCCCACTCCTTTTTCATGTCTCTCTCCTCACCCATTCCCCTTTCCTCTTTCTTCTCTGTCCCTTCCTCAGCCCCTGGTGTTTCTTTCTCACTAACAACTTCCATTTCCCCCCTCACCTCCATTATCAATACCTCATTTCCTCCCCCCACCCCAGTCTTGTGCCTGCCTTGTTTCCTTCCTCCTTACAAGAATTCTTTCCTTCATCCTTCTGTGTCTCACGTTCCCATCTTTAGCAATGGAAGCAGGTTGGTCCCAGAAGGCCCTGCTCCAACACCCTAGTCCCTGTACTCAGACCTACAGGCAGCAGCCATGTGCTCTGGGCGACATCCTGGTGTGAAATGCCGCAGCCCCTGGTGGCTGACCCATCAATCACTGCATCACAACAGGGAGTTGTGGGTCATCGTCACCAACTCCTCAGTGGGGCAAAGTGACCTGCCCCACATCCTCCCAGGGGAGCTGTAGGGGGAAGGCTCTGGCTGGCTCTAAACTCTCAAATGAGTCAAATTACACTTCAGATCTGGACTCACCAGCTGGGGCTCTGTGACAGTGAATTCCAGGATCATGAACGGCTCCTTTCCGTGTGATTTGGATGGAGTGGGACTTACACAGCCCTCACCTATGGAAGCTTATATCATAGTTCCCATCCCCTGCCTGTCCCTGCCTCTGGGTTTGTCTAGTCACCACGCCTACAGTGGAATGTTCCACCTCCATCATAATGGGCCAATTCTGAGCAGTCCTGAGTTCCTGCATCTCCCTCTGGAACCAGTGAGAGCTGCAGGTGCCCAGCCTCTCTCAGGACTAACCCTGTTGGCTGCGTTTCATGGCACCGTGCTGTGCCCTTCATCTTGTGTTCTAGGCTGATCACTGTAGACCCACCCGAGGACTGACAGCCAGTGCCTCCTGTACAAGGGAATCCAGGCAGGGGTTTCAGTGTTAGTGGGAGATGGGCAGATACCAGAACCATCCCTCCACCCTTCCATGATCACTGGGAGCTCTGATAAAAGGACACCTGTTATTGGCTGTGTGGGTCCATACGTTGTCCTGGCTCTGGCCAGGTAGCTGGCCCAGGAGACCTCAGTCAAACTGCCCAAAAGACAACAGACTTGTTCAGTGGCAAAGACGCTTGTCCATGTTTGTTGTCGACAAAGCACTGGTACTAGCACCCGATACACTCTGCATGGACATTAGGACATGTATGCTCATGAACATGGACCAGCTCAGTCAGCAGTAGGACTTCCCACTGTCCCCTCGGCCAGATGTACCTTCTGAGACCCCTCTTTTATACACTGATACAAACAAGTTGTGTATTTCCCCTCTCACATGCTTAGTTTCCACCTTAGTTTTAACTCTGTAGTGGGGTATTCTTGTGACTAGCTAGTGCCTAGTATTTATTAGGAGTGTCTCTGTTTTAGCAACACCAGCCACATCCTTACCAAGTTTGTGTACTGGACAGTGAAGTTGTAAGCAAGCATTTGCTTTGTAGCAGGCCTGACTCTGGCTGATGTTTGGTTCAGGCCTCATCTGGTCCCAGGCCCTGTCTTTCAGGCTCTTTCTGCTACAACCGTCATATCCAAACCACCCCAGGTTTGGCTTTGGTTTTCCCAGCAGATGAGTTTGCAAAACCAAGACCCGAACCATCTCCCCTTTTGTTCTTCTCTAGTATTAGGGCCTCTCCAGCCTTGTTTGTGAGTGACCCCCCCTGTAACTTGGGTTGCCTTGAACTCCCAGATCTGTTGTTCACCCTGACCCCCAGGGAGGAGCAACTCCCATTGATTTCCACTTGGAGATACTCCTACCTTCCAGTCAGCATCCAGCCCTGACATCGCTGGCCTGAAGCTTTCAGGAGGTTGGGCTTCTAGAGTTTTCCAGTGAGCAGAGTCAGCTCTGGAAACTAATTCCACTGCAACAATTTGTACTTCACTGCCTGGTTTGGGTTTAGTCTGTGATGGTGTAAGGACAATGTTTGTGAGAACTAGAGACGTGTCAACAGGAAGTGGAGATGAAATAGAGTTATTCAGCTATATTGTAGAGGGGAGGTTAATGAGAGCTAGAACTGAAGGGAGAGGGAAAGACAGATCTCTCAATGGTCCCTGATTATCTCACTCAGAAATTTAATTCCATAAAACACTAGCAGGAAATAAGATAGAAGCGGCGTTTTGCTTACTTCTCCCAGTTCAGGATGTGCCCCAGTGTTCCTTATGGCCGATTCATGGAAATATTGGACACTGAGGTTGATGCATGGGGCATATTTATATCGTTACTCATTGTTTTTCAGTGTGAAGGGTTGTGGTAACTGTGGAAGACCTGATGACTTTGACACTATGGATAAGGCCTTTAGACCTAATTAGGGCTCTGGTTACTCCAGGACCAGCTGGGTCTATATTCTGTGGCATAGTCTATATCCTTGTGGGTAGAGCAGGTTGGAAATTTTTACAGCAGCTTCATTCACCCTATGAATAATTAATATTTTGACTGACTTGAATATGAAGAAATCTAATATAATCAGCGCAGCAGCCCCTGCGTGGGTCAGGTTTTCCATTCCATGTATTTCACACTGCCCTTGCTTTCAGCTTCAGTCTACTGAAGACTCTTGACAATTAAGTAACTTCAGGGGAGAAGCTGGAGGCTTTGGCTGCTGTGTCGGGGACAATTGGATCTTTTGGCAGCTGGGAAGGCATAGGAAGCCGTGTGGCATGGTGGGGTAGGCACACCAGCTAGATGTTTCTGCTAGAACAATCGAGTCAGATAGGTAGCAGTGTGCACACTTGTATTGTCATATTTAGAGCTCTAGTCCTAGAGTTGAAGGCCAGAAGGGACCACAGATCATCTAATCTGACCTCCTGTATATCACAGGCCCCTAAACAGCACCCTGAACCCCCCACCCTTGGCTGTGGGCCAAGAAACAGAGCCCCGGTCGTAACCATAGTAACCTTGAAGATGCAGGATCTGGTTCTGTGTTTGTGCAAAGCACAAGGAGAACATGCCAGGGTAACTGTATCAGTATTCCCCTTCCCTGGTCCACCTGCTTTAGGCTCCCAGCTCCCAGCCATCACCGCTATTGGGGAGACTGTCTTCCCCTCACACACACTCCCCTTTGACTGGCATGTTAAGACTGCAGAGCCCCCTGATTTACACTTTGACATTGTCCACAACCCAGCCGCCTTTCCCTCACTAGGCTCTGCCCAGTGTATTGCCCATTGGCCTAGAGCGGTGAACTGCGGCCAGAGGGAGCCACGATCAACTGAATCTGTGGACGCGGAAGGTAAACAAACCGGCCCAGCCCACCAGGGGATCTCCCTGAACAAGCGGCAGCCCTAGTTTGAGAACCACTGCCCTAGGGCCCAAGCTGGACTGTAGAACCGCTGTGTCCCCATTGCTCACTAGCCTGGAGATCTTTGACAATGCTTTGCTAGTGAACAGTGAACCCCTCCAGGCTCTGTTCACTCACAGCCACCAGCATCCAAAGTCAGGCCCAGCTGAATCCACGAATGCTCTGCCCAGCTAGTCATGAATAGACACAGGGCGGCACCTATATATCCCTCAGTCCCAGCCTTGCACCCCAGAACTGTGCATCTTGTACTGCGCAGGACCCCCCCACCCCTGAATGGTGTAAACTTATTAAAAGTCCGTCATTCCATCAAAGGGTGATGAACATGCCCCAGCCTTTAACGTGAGTAGAGCTCCCCCAAACACTCCAGCCGAAAGCACCCTGGCTTAGATAAACAATGAATCAAGCTTATTAACCAGAGAGGGATTTTAAGTGATATAGGCATAAAAGTCAGCATTGGTTAGAAAAGAAAAGATTGTGGTTGTATCCTAACTCCTAAACTTTACCAAGCTGAATAAGATTTGAAAGCAAAAAGGGATCTCTCTCCCCAAAACTGTCTGCAGGCCATACTGACTGGAAGGCTTTCCAGACAAGACCGCCCCTCCCCTCCCCCCACACTTTTCAATGTTGGTTCTTTGTCTTTCACACACTCTTGCCGCCATGTGTTGAGATGGAGAGGACAGGATCTGGGGAAGCCATTGTCTTATTTATACCCTCCTCCTCTCGCTGAGGATTACCTGCACCCAATCACGATTACCCAATCAGGATCACCTCCACCCAATCAGTGCGGGCAAGAGCAGAGGAAGATTCAAAAAAGGATTGCATATTTATAGGGACATCAAGAATAGCCAGAGTTATGAGAATTTTATTAAAACACTTCGGAAGTGCATAGCCTTATGCGTCGCGTGTAAGACAATCTAACTATTAGAGAGCAGCATGTGAAAAAACAATTAAAAAAAACAGTTATAAAAATATGGTCCTTTATAGAGGCTTCAATCCTGCAAACCCTTAAGCAGGTACTTAACTGTACGCCAGCTGACGTCAGCAAGGGGGCCATCTGAACCCACGGAACAGCAATTCCCAGCAGATGTTTCCATTTCCTCTTTGACTGACAAGCAGCTGATCCAATTATAGGGAAGAGGGGTTTTGGCCCTTGTTCTGAGCATCTTCACTTCAAGGGTTCCATGAGCCTCAAGCAGGGGTAGGCAAACTTTTTGGCCCGAGGGCCACAGCTAGGTGGGGAAATTGTATGCACGGCCATGACTATAGGGCTGGAGCATGGGGTAGGGGTACGGGAGGGAGTGCGGGTGCGGTTTGCAGGAAGGGGCTCAGGGAAAGGGGTTGGAGTGTAGGAGGGGTGCAGGGTGCAGGCAGGGACTCAGAGCAGGGGGTTTGGGTGCAGGAGGGGTTGCGGGAGGAGGCTCAGGGGAGAGGATTGGGGTTCAGGAGGGGGCTCAAGGCAGGGGATTGGGGTGCAGTGTGTAGGAGGGGTTTGGGATGTGGGTTCTGGCCCGGTGCCACTTACCTCGGGTGGCTCCGGTGTGGAAGCAGTGCGCAGCGGGGCTAAGGCAGGCTCCCTGCCTACCCTGGCCCTGTGCCGCTCCTGGCAGCAGCCGGCATGTCTGGCAGTGGCTCCTGGGGGTGGGGTGGGGCAGGCAACTCTGCCACGCGCTGCCCTTGCCTGTGGGTACGACCCACGAAGCTCCCATTGGCCGTGGTTCCCCGGTGTCTGTGGGCGGTGTCTGCAAGCGAGGGCAGCGCACAGAGCCCTCTGCCCCCTCCTCCCCATGGGCTGCAGCGAAGTGATGCCGGCTGCTTCCGGGAGTGGCGCGGGGCCAGGGCAGGTAGGGAGCCTGCCTTAGCCCTGCTGCGCAATGGGGCTGGCAATCCTGCGGGCCGGATTGAAAGCCCTGACGGGTCGGATCCGGCCCGCGGGCCATAGTTTCTGCTCCCCTGCTTTAAAGTGATTGCTAGGTAGCACAATGGGGAATCTTTAGGTGACAGAAATGTTTATCTCATATTTTCCTATGGGTCGGATGCCACTGAGACTGCCTAAGCCATCAGCAATCACCGGGTTCTGCTGCCTCAAAAAAGGGTGTCAGAGAGGAGTCTTTTTATTCTGAACACCTGTGAACTCCCTTCCAATTATCCAGCATCCCCTCCCCTCCCTTCCGTTCAGTTCAAGGTTTATTTGCAGGTGCAGAATCTGGCAGGCAGGATGGTCAACATGGTGTTGGGGGGAATGCCTGGGTAACAGGTGTCTGAGAGCTCCATCTCCAAGGGTACGCTATAACAGCTGATCCTCATCTTGTCTGATTGACAGGAGCTGTGGAAAAAATCAGACTCAGTAAGTTAGAACCTAAAGAATACTCCTGCAGTACGTGCAGCACACTTGTCCAAGTGGTTGCATTAGCTCCGTGCGTGCCAGCCAGCCAGAAATAAACAGGGCACGTTGGACAGACGCAGCGACAGGAAAAGATCATCGGTGCTGTGAAAGGGAGACCTGAGCGGTAAAGGCCTTCAGGAACATTTACAAGATGGAGACCTAAACTCTGTGCTTCTAGTTCTGCGATACCCAGATTTAATGTTAGACAGAAACCAGCACAGACAGGCCAAGAAAACAGTCCCAGCCGGGTCTGAAACAGCTTTTCAATTTCAACGCACTGGGACTGGGAAGTTGCCCAGAAGGAAAAGGCAGAAGGACCTCATGTGTAACTCAAGCTCTGTGGCTGATTCTGCACAGTGACTGCACTGAAGACATTTCTCTCACCCCTCTTCTCTGAAATCACGCACTCTGCAACAATCATCACCGCCGAGATTATAACAAGGGCCCCGAGAACCATCCGGATGACGAAAACAACGTGTGAGGCATTGCTCCCTGTGATGTTATTGACATGAACTGTGTTTGTATAGAAAGGTTGTAACTTACTGGTTATGATTATGCTGTCTGTATGTGTGTATCATTTTTGTATTTGAAGTTATGAATATTGGCTATGTACTTGTATCTCCATGTGTTTGATTCTAAGTAGCATCAGTGAAGTATTTGATCAGCTTCTTGAGAAAGAACTATTCTGAGTGAGTGCCCAATCAAGAAACACTTAAGTGACAATGGACTTTGGGAGATGCCAATCCACATCTGAGCTTTCCTGGGAATGTTCAAACTATGATGTAAACAATGGTGTCGGCCTGCAAAAAGCTGAATCATTCATGGACATGTGACTTGCTCAGGTGGCTACAAACTCCATCTTGATGCTGTGATTTTGCACAGAAGAACAAAGGGGTTTCCGCCCACAAGAGAGAGAATATAAAAGGCTTTGGAAACCCCTCCATTTAGTCTTCAGCTGGCTCAAGAGATGGCCTCTCCACCCCGAAGAGATCCTTGAAAGAAATTGGAACAAAGGACTGTAACTACAGAGGTGTGAGTGATTGCTGGACCCAGGCCATAAGCCATAGCGTTGGTTTCAAAAGGATTGGGCCCAGACTAGGAAGGAGTCTAGTCTGTGAAAGAAGCTTATTGGGCCATCTCTGAGGGTGAGATTTACCTGTATTCAGTTTCCTACTGTATTAGGCTTAGACTTGCGTGTTTTGCTTTATTTTACTTGGTGACTTACTTTGTTCTGTCTGTTATTACTTGGAACCACTTACATCCTACTTTTTATACTGAATAAAATCACTTTTGTTTATAGAGGGCAGACAATTTATGAGTTTACCCTGTATAAGCTTTATACAGAGTAAAACAGATTTATTTGGGGTTTAGGCTCCTAGAAAGACTGAATACTAGATGTTGGGAAAGTCCCTGTTAACTGAGAACCCCTGGGTTAAGTGAATCTTAGTTTCTGTGAACTGCAGGGAGGCATGGCCCAACCTCTTGGTCTGTGCTGGAGCCGACTGGTGTGTCTAACTCAGCAATACAGGAGTGGAGGGAAACCAGGTCTGGCGGGGGAGGGAGGGTGGTTCTTTTCAGTGGTATCCCAGCACATCTAGTGACAGCCTTGAGGGATTTTCTGTGACCCAACCCGTCACACCCCCTTTATCTGAAATCAAGAAAACCTGTCAGTGTGGGATGCAGGGACAGAGAGGGACAGATTTGCCTCTAAAGGAGGGACAGAGACTGATGGATAAATAAAGGGATGGCAGAGACAGTTTAAAGATGTAAAAACTGTTTCTCCCCCCGCCCTTAATTTCCCATCCCCTTCTGTGTCACAGGCAGTTTCCTTGGCCTCCCTTTTTGCCAGCAAGTTCCTCTTCATATGCCAGCTGCTGGGACCTGTGGGGTCACCAGGCTGGGTTCAGCCCTCTGCCTAGGGGAACCTTCCCATGAGGCCAGCCAGCACGCTGACTCTGACGCAGGAGTAGGAAATCCCTAGCAGACCAAGACACTAGAGACCTGGCCAGAGCCCTTACCGAGAGCAATGCTCCCCTAACTGACCCCATCAATAGTTTCCACCCTAGACTCACAAAAACTCTCCCAATTCCCCTGATCCCAAGGGGAAATGGCTTCATTAACTCTGCACCTGCCAATCCAAAGGATAAACAGGACTCCATACCTAGGCTAGCGGGATGGATCTGTAACTGGACAGGGACTGGCTCAGTAGGGGAGGAGGGAAACCAGAAATCCTACAAGGTTTGTATCTCTTAACATAACAATAGAATAACAGGGGAATTCGGAATGTACAAATTATCTAAAGCTCCTTGCCAGTGGTCGCCATTACAAAATCAGCATTTACCCCTGTCAGCACACAGCAGTGCTGAAATGCCACACTGCTTCCTGATGCTTGGAACTGGCACCGGATTGCAACACTAACTAGAACCTTCACCACCTCCTCAAAACAGTAATTCTGTTGACAACTGCTGAACATGTGTATTTACACAAGGATCAGGTTTAGCTGTGGGTGTCAGTTAAATGCATTAAAAAAAATCCCTACTCTAAATGCTCCACTGCACACACAATTCCCCCTCTTGGGCGAGGATGAGCGAGAGAATGGACCACACCTGGCAGATGTTAGTCACATTGCTTGATGCATGGCTGGAAGCTGCTCAAGCCCAAGATTTTTTAAAGGTATTTACGCATTGCAGTGCTGAGTGGAGCAAAGTCTACGTGACTTAGCAGCCTCCATTTCATTTTCAAAAGGGACTTAGTGCCCCATTGACTTCCAATGAGAGAGGCTCCTAAGTCACTTAGGCCTTCCAGGGCTGAGTGGAGCCGTGCCTAAATACCTTTGCAAATCTGGGCCTCAGATACTAGGATGAAAAGGGCAGTAAAAGAACCGATGTAGAAAAGAGGAACAGATTCTCGGGTGCACCGAGTGTTGCTCCAGACGCCTTTATGCCTGGCCCGGCCCTGCCCAGTCTTTGGGCGCTGTCATAAAGAAGCTCAGAGCTGGGCATAACTTAGAGCAGCTTAAAGGACTCCTGGCCCGTGTTTGTCCCTGGCTCTGTCTCTCAGGCCGGGCTTCACTTGTAGTGAAAGAGGTGCCAGGGCTCAAGCAATTGTTTTTTACATTCATAACTGATGCCGCAAGCCCAGGAGGGCCGGGGCTATGGATTGCCAGGCCTGGCAAGCCCTGGCACAGATTAAGCACTGCTCTCAGCACGGCTTTCCCTGCTCCTGCTCCGTCGCTCTGTGGGGAACTGACAGTATCTGGGTCTCATAGTAGGAAGCACATAGGAGACTGCTGACACTTACTGATGGTCACCTGGGTTCCGGCTCCTGACACAGACAGGTTCCTTGCTGTGATCCCCACCTCACACACGTAGGTTCCTGTATCAGATGAATTCGCATTCTTCAAAGTGAGAGAGGCAAACCCATTGTCCAAATGCAGGGTTGTGATCACATCGCTGTCATTCACCAGCTCTGTCTTTAGTGCCTCCGTCCCATAGTTATACCATCGCACATACATGGTGCTGTGATTATTGACTGTCTTGAATGTACAATTCATGGTAAGTTCTGAGCCTTCGAAATCACTGACACTGGTTGGGGTTTGATTCACCATCAGGTCGGTAATTTCTGCAGAAAGAGAAACACAGATGATGGCACCTTCATTGAGAAATAGTTCAATGTGCCAGCAGACAAGGGCAGATGTACAAAATGAATCTCTCCAGTCCTGCTATTTAGTTTCCCCTGCTTGTTAAGAGTTTAAATGGATGTTCTTTCGTTTGGCCCCATATAGAGCTGTATTGTGCATGTCAAGACTTTTCTGCTCTGTTTAGTGAGCAGGTAACCCCAGAAGCTTCAGTCTAGACAAACCCCCTCCAACAATGTGACATCTTACCCGAACCTTGTGTACGCCTGACATGCCTGCCAAATTCCTTACATTCAAACCCTTCTTGAGACCTATTTCCCTCCACCAGCCCAATGCAGGGCAAGAGAGAGGGTGGCCAATTCTCCTTGGTTACAGAAAAATGGGATTCCCTGAAGGACGTGGAATGGGCAGTTCTGAGAAGTGATGCCCTTCTGCTGGCAATGGCAGGGGTGTGAGGATTGGGGTGCAACCATTATTCTGGACAGGCCTGTGCTTACAGCATAGCGAGAGAGTGTCAGCAAGTCTTTAGCGCTGGTTTTACTGGTGGAAACTTCAGCAGCTCTAGGGCCAGGCGGCAGCTGAGCAGGGGGTTTGAGGATCTCCATGGCCCCCAGATGTTGGATTTAAGGGCCTAAAGCCCTGTGTGGATCTAGTCCTTTAATCTCTGTCTCACTTCCCAATCTACTGTTAGTACATCTGCCCGTTCTCCCCCCCTTTTGTCTGTCTTGTCTCTTTAGAGTGTAAATTCTTTGGCTCAGGGGCTCTCGCACTATGTCCATGTACAGTAGAGCTGATTGCAAATGTTCTGGCAAAACTTAGCTTAGACTGAAAATGCCAATGCACTGACGAGAACTGATTCACCAAATTTATTACAGATTTGACTCCACTTTCGTCAAAACACACAGTGGTTTTTGTTGGTGTTCCAAGATCCACAGGGTTCAAAAAAGAACCAGATAAATGCCTGGAGGATGGTCCATCAATGGCTATTAGCCAGGATGGGCGGGGATGGGGATGCCAGAGGCTGGGAATGAGCGACAGGGGATGGATCACTGGATGATGCCTGTTCTGTTCATTCCCTCTGGGGCACCTGGCACTGGCCACTGTCAGAAGACAGGACACTGGGCTAGATGGACCTTTGGTCTGACCCAGTCTGGCCGTTCTTATGTTCTTCTGTCCCGCGAGCCCCAGCTCGGGGAGTCGGGAGTCGAGTCTCGGGGCGGGTGGGCTCCCCATGCTGTGGCAGAGCCAGGTCTCTAGGGGCTCTTGTTGTCTGCTAGGCTCCCTGCTCGAGCCAGGGCTCTTGGCGCTTCCAGTGTCCGTGTCATGGAGCTGGAAGCCTGGAAGTTCCAGGACCAGCTCCCAGGGGTGCAGCTCTGGGGTCGCTCCGCCATGCAGACTGCCCCGGGCTGGAGATCCCAGGGCCTCTAGAGTCCTGGGCCAGTGACTCCCCAGGCTGCTCTACTTGTAACTGGCCTCTGGGACTCTGGAAGTCCTCGGGTCCCTGGCCCGGGTGCAGTCCTGATCCGTCTTGGTTTGGAATGAAGCCAGTTGTGAAACAATGAAACTTCTCACAAACTGAAACCGCTCTAGTGTACAGGGCCTAGCACAGTCGGCCCCACATGTTGGTTGAGGCCTCTAAGCACTATTGCAAAGCAAACATTCAATAACAACCTATTACTGAGCATACAACTATATCCTGACTCTGCTCGGCCCTTTGTGGGTTTGGGTTGGACTCTTCGGGGGCTAAACTAGAGAGATGCCCATGTTTTGTTACTTCTGTAAGTCAAGTCAAGCACATTGCATGCACCAGGGACTCTTTGCATCCCTCTGTCCCCCACAAGGTCCCTGGGTGCCACCCTCCCACCCCACTCTATTTCAGGGACTCCCTAGCCCCCACCCTTTTGCCAGGAGCTCTGCGTCTCCCCCATTTCTTCCACCCCCCCCCTCCATGCCACAGTCCCCAATTCTGCCCCAAGCCAGGAGCATTCTGTGCCCTAATTCTCTCCCTTTCCACCATTCCAGGGTCCCCCATTCTCCCTGCATGCTCGGGGCTTTGGCTGTATCCTCATTCCAGCATTATCCCCAGACCAGGTCCTCCATCCTCCCCAATGTTGGAATTGATGGGCTGCGGTGTTTCAAATTATTGTGTCACAGACCAAGAGAAATGCCATCACGCTGAGTGCACTGTAGCTGTGTCAGTCCCAGGATATTAGAGAGACAAGGTGGGTGAGGGAATAGCTATTATTGGACCAACTTCTGTTGGTGAGAGAGATGAGCTTTCGCTCCATCGAGCTCTTCCTCGGGTCTGGGAGACGTACTCCAAGAACTGCAGCAAAATGCAACGCTTAAACTCCCACACAGATTTCCATCACAACTTCAGCCACCACCCACCCAGCCATTAAACTCTCTGGGGAACACTCCCACACTAGCATCAACTTCCTGGACACCACCATCAGCTTCAACAACGGAACCCTACAGCCAACCCAAGACAAGAAACCCACAGAGCTGGGAGGCTGCTGCAGACCCTGAGGGAGCCGAGGGCTGTCCAGGACTCCCAGGGCCATTTACAGACCCGAGCACAGAGGAGCTGCAAGTCCTGACAGAGGCCTTCTTCCCCAACGACCCTCTACAGAGCCAGGTGTGCCCTCAGGGGGAGTTGGGACCCTCCAGAAAGTAAATGCAGTGACTGTAGCAGGCCCTGCAGCGGGGCTCCCTCCCCTAGTGCCCCTGTTCGACTGCCCTTACCGTGTTCACACTCAGGCCCGGAGAAACCAGGGTAGCAATCACAGGTGTAGTTCCCGATGGTCTCCACGCACTCGCCACGCTGGCTGCAGGAGGAACGCTGGCAAAACGCTGCAGAGATACAGCTGGGTTAGGATCCACCCTAACAACTCCTTAGCGCCCAAGCAGACCCCACCCCACTGCCTGGATACTGCACTCCATCCCTGCTGCATTTCTTCACTGCGGGATTCTGTCAGAGCCTGTTAAAGTCATGGGTTAAAAACCTGCTTTCAAAGGCCTTGGCTCCGGCCCTGCAAGAGCACTCGGGGCCTAGATACCATCCTGGGCACCCAAGCTTTGCCCAGCCAGGTGGCATTGGCACCTTGCCAGAAGCTTGGAGGCAGTGGCTGCTTTGCACAGATGGTCACACTGCTCGTGGACCCAGAGGCGCTGCCTGTGGACAGCGCTGACCTGGACGGGTAGGCTGCCCTCTGGCTTCAGATGGAGCGTTGCATGCTGGGCCTGCAGGGGACACCCCCAGGCATTGATCAGAGGGCAGCGTGTGCCACGTTTGGCTATCAGGCTGTGCTTTGACCTTCCTGCCCCCCCCCCCCCCGCACTGATTGCACTCCGAAGAGGGTAGTAACTCTTTGGCAAGGAGACTCCATGCATCTCCCCAGGGCTCAGAACAGGTGCTCCTGGGACCAAGCGCCTGGCATGTCAATTTACAACGGGACTTTGTGAGGAGACGAATGTAGGGATCAAAGCAAGACTCATTGAGAGCCCAGGCTCAGCTCCCGTCTGCGTGGCCCATTTGTGAGGGAGAACGTGGAAGGCAGGACTTTAACTCCCCAGCCAAAGGAACCAGCGAGGCACAGAGAGCAGTGAGTGCTCCCAGGCACAGGTGTTACACACAGCAGCTAACATGCAAAGCGGGTGCAGATCTGTGCTGCCGGCCACGGGACAATATCACTAACGCCTCACACCAGCTAGCACTAACCAGGCCCTTGGTGGCTGTCTCCGTAGAGAAGTCAGGACTCGGTGGGCCATGGAGACCGACTGACCCTGCACATGAGGGTTGAGGCACTCTAGGTAGGTGGGTGGGTGATGTTCCTCTGCCCAGACAGTACCTCTTTGTAACCGCGTGTCTGGCCCTTTAAGGGCTAGAGGCCTGGGGCCAGCCAACCCTAGTTACCAGGTAGGCACAGCTGAGCAGGGGTCAGCTGATGTCCCTGGACAAGTGGCAGGAAGCTTCAGAGAAGGGGGATGCTCAGGGAGAGACAAGCCAGGAGGCTTCTGCAGGAAACCCTTCACCGGGGGCAGGGTTTGGGCCTGGAAGGAAGCCCGAGCCAGAGGGCTGAAGAAGGCTGAGAGCCAGGGAGAACAGACTCCAGGCAGTAGGGAAAGACTCCCGCCAGGCGAGGCGAGAGTGGCTTGCGGAGCAACCTCAGACCACGAGGGGGCATGGGAGGCGGCCGGGCCATTGACACTCTTCTATGAACAATTAGGGACTTATTTCTCCAGAGCTGTCAATCCAGCAACTCTCCCCAGCCCTACACGTGTTAGACAGACCCACACTTCCATAGAGAATGACAGTGGTGGGGTGGTTACCTTGGTAACACAGTGCCCTCTTTTTCTTTTGGCAGTTCTCATCATTCCATCTTCCAGC
Source organism: Chrysemys picta bellii (assembly GCF_011386835.1). Classification (NCBI taxonomy): domain Eukaryota; kingdom Metazoa; phylum Chordata; order Testudines; family Emydidae; genus Chrysemys; species Chrysemys picta. The sequence continues at coordinate 8,064,592 of NC_088804.1, read as the reverse complement.
ATCACGATCCCTCTTTATGTAAATCTCCACACAGTCTTGGTTTTTCCCTTTATTGTTGGGTTCCTTGTTAGCCCAGTTCTCAGCCTCCTTCGTCAGGGCCTTGTTGGTGCCAACCCACGTCCAGACATTGTTTATTTTTCGTAGCCCAATCCAGTAGTATGCTCTATGGTGGGGTAAGACATTGTTGAGATAAGCAATTTCCCCCTGGTTCTGGATTGCTACGAGGTCGGTGTAGAATGACCTGCAAAAGTTTCTGGCCAGCTCCCAGGAGTAATCAGATTTGTTACCATAATGGTAGGTCCAGGCTCCCACTTCCACCTGAGTCACTAGCACTGTTGGAAAGAGTAAAAACAGGCAAAGTTGTGTGACAGTCAGTGACAGAGCTATGAGTTGACTATCGATGGGTGACACCAGACTATATCTTATATCACACACAAAGGAACTGCATTAAAAGAACATTATTTAGGTTGCAAAGTCAAGCGCTCAAACGTTAGGAAATGCCACAATTAAGGTTGCCCATGTAACTGAGTTCAGCCCCCTTGTGCACATGCACAATGGTATAGTCTTTAATGGCATGATAATGTACTATTTTTCCATGGGTCCTCACTGCCTCACTCGGTGCAGAGGATGGACGGTGCTCACTGAATGAGGAGCTATTCAATAGTGTGTTTTCTCCTCACTGGTCAATGTGTGACTGCTCCTCCCCCCGCCCCAGCCTTATTTACTGCACATTATACAAACCCTGCTCTGAAGACAGAATTATTCATTTCCCCAAAGGCTTTTCTATAGCGCTCATCATGCCAGTATCTGAGTGCTTCACAGACATGAATGAGTTTATACTCACAACAGCCCTGGGAGATGAGAGGGCGGTATTAGCCCCATTTCACAGATGGGAACAGAGGCATAGAGGCACTGGTTCTCAAAGGTATTTAGGCACCTAACAGCCATTGACTTTATTGCAAGTTAGGTGCCTAAATACCTTTGAGGAGCTGGACTAGGGAGATTAAGGCCGGAAGTAATTTTGGGTGTCCCATTTGAGTAGAGCCCTGCGCGCGGACACATAATTATCTCCATAGATGCGGATATCCATGGATCTAAAGCAGATACCGCAGACATGCAGGGCTCTAGTGACAACGAGTGAGACAGGCGCACATGCTCCCGGTCAGGAGACACCGCTTGCACACACTAGTGTGACCAGAGACAGCTGCCAGTCAGTCTAGTGCCCGCCCCGCTGGCAGGGCTGGCGGAGGTACAGCCATGCCGGAGGAGCTGCCTGGGCTGGGTTCTGGCTCCTGCGACGACAGCCCGACATGCTGCTTCTTTCGCCGCTGCGGTTCCTGGCCCAGTTGTTGGCCATGGCCCTGTGGGTCTCACTCGCTGTCACTAGAGCCCCGCGAATCTGTGGAGATCCGCTTTATAGCACCCGCGGATATACATTGTGTATGTGCATTTGAGACCCCGAGGACCTGATTTTCTGGAGTATTTAGCATTCTAAAGCACTATGTTCAGAGCACTGCTCCCATTGACTTCAGTTGCAGCTGTGAGCGCTCAGCACTTCTGCAAATCAGACCCCAGGGTCTCCATTTGAGCACCCAGAAAGTGAGGAACACACATTCAGTGGCCACCCGGGAAAAGTTTGGTTTAAGTGACTTGCCCAGCACCACATGGCAACTCTGGGGCAGAGGCAGGGATAGAATCCAATTCTCCAGGCGGCAGTCAACAGCCTTACCCTTGAAACCATCCTTTCTCTTCTTGCACCCCCCGCCTCATTCATCACACCGTCCAGCTCCTGCAACAGATGGGGTAGGGCTCCTACAGACAACAGCTTTTCTCACTGTACAACCTGCGTTCATTCCCTAGCGTAGGTCCATCCTGTGCACTCAGCGAGGCAAGGGCTCTGGCATTCCCTAAGGTATCAGTGCTTGACTTTGAAACGTTAACAGTGTTCCTTTAAAGTAGGTTGGGGGGGGGGGTGTCTAACTTTCTACGTTTTTAAAAAAGCAAACTGTAAAAAACAGAAGACCCATCACGTGGCATCATAGTGACACCGATATGGATCATCAGCAGGGTTAAAATCCTGAGATCCCGTGCACAGACCTCTGCCACTTGAGCGAATGGAGGAGCCAATAGCAGTAGCAGGTTGTCATACTCCCTATGGGCCAGCACTAGAGGGAGATGAGACACACATTTTGCCAGGGGATTTCACAGCTATTTGCTGACAGCAGAGACCTCAGGAACTGTGGGTTCCATTCCAGGCTGTAGCAGAGGTGGCAGATGAAATGCCTAAAGAACACATGAACGACTACGAACATTTTAAACAAAAGGCCAGAATTAGAATGGGGCTAACACCTGAGCATGCCCGTCGGCGGTTCAGAGCCCTAAGGCGGAAACCAGACGTGGCATTGTCCCGACACGCCTACCACATTGTAAAAAATTAATTAGCCTCTTAGAATTGGTAGGGCAACTCCCACCTTTGAATGTTCTCTGTATGTATATATATCTTCGTACCATATGTTCCATTCTATGCATCTGATGAAGTGGGCTGTAGCCCACAATAGCTTATGCTCAAATAAATTTGTTAATTTCTAAGGTGCCACAAGTACTCCTGTTCTTTTTGCGAATACAGACTAACACATCTGCTACTCTGAAACCTGTCACTAAGTGAGAAACAGGGGAGCTGGAGTCCGAAGACCCAGGCCTGCAGTAATAGTCACGTGGCCTGCCCTTGGAAGTCTGGCACACTAAAGGGGTTACTCCCAGGGCCTGGTTTAAAGGCTGGGGCATGGCCCAGACCCTCTAATCCACGACAGGTGCCAACCCCCTGCACTCTGTCTGCACCAAAACTCGCACTGCTGCTGGTGCCGGTGCTGGAAATGGGGTTGGGACTTTCTCAATGCAGTCAGCAGGCCCAGGGAAGCACTTGCAGAGGGGAGGGCTGGCCTGGACCACACCTGTACGGAGGAGTTCATCGGCCCCTGGCCTGGCTGGGGAACTGTGAGCTGTCTTGGGAAGCCGTGCAGGCCCATGTGAAGGCCTCTCCATTGTAACTAGGGTGGAAGCGCCTGGCTCCCTCAGCCTCAGGGGGCCGTGTTTCTCAAGTAATTGCTAGGGACTCTACTGCTTTCTGGGATACAGGAGGGGCCAAAAGCCAAGAGAAGAGATTAGGAGGAATAGGATTTAGGTCCCTAAATAATCACCCCCAGGTGGGAATGTGGCCCAAATGAAACGGTTTCAATGGGCCTGGCAGTGAAATGTCCCTGGTTAGACCAGGAGCGACTGATGGTGCCACAACAATGCCACTCCCCTCCCAGGGCTTTCCCAGGGATACGTCTGTGAATTCTCCCCTGGCAGGGGCAGCGGCAGGCCATCAAAGAGCTGCAGGAAGGCTTACCCCAGCTAATGGCAGCAAAGCACAGGAGTCGGGTGACATTCCAGCCACATCCCCAAGCCCTTGGACTGGAGCAGAGTCCTCCGGCGCTGCCCTGGGGGTCAGAAAAACATGTCCATAAACCCCTCTGTGCTTCACAGCAGGCAGGTCCAGGCATATTTACACACTGAGCTGAAACAGACACTTGGACACACCTGGCTGACACAGACACTGTCTCTGATTAGCTCCCATTTACCATGCAGATAAAATGCAGAATCTCAGAGGGAAGAGCTGCCAGCCTCCACAGGGGAACAAGGAACCGTTGGAATTTAAGGCAAGTGATTCGATTTAGCAACATCATCTCCACAACAGGTTGTTAATGAACGTCCTGGAGAACGCGAGTATGAGTGTGAGATGTTGTCGGTCAGTGTCATGAGTTCAGCTCAGAGGATGGAGGCAGTTTTTGTCCATAAATCAGATAAACAGCTGAGCAGCTCAGTCAGTCGGAGCAATATTCCAGTGTAATAGAGTTATATTAGAATTAGAAACAATGGGAACCACCCCTGGGTCTAAACCTGAAATGCTGCAAGCTGCGCCAGCAGGCCCCTCCTCTCCCTGGGCTTCAGAGGGCAGGATCCTGCCCCAGCCCGAGTGTCTACACAGCTGTGTGTAGGGCCATAGTGTGAGCTCTGCGAACCTGGGCTGGGAGACGCACTGCTGTGGGTGTAAAGCACAGTACAGATGTACCCTCTGGCATCTTACCAACAGGGGCTGAGCCCAGCCTTGCCAGAGATCTGGGGGAAAGGAGGGGTGTGGTCTGAACCAGTGAAGCTAGGCTGGTGGTGTGGCAAGGGCTGGCTGCTCCTCTCATCCGGGTCTCAGCAGAAAGGAAGGGAAGGGGAAAGCGGGGAAGAGCCCCCCCCCCCATGCGGTTTTTAACCTTTAGCTCTGCTTCCCAGGTCGGGATCTCGAGCTGATGTGCAGGGGATATTCATGGGTTTGCTGGGGGAGAGAGCCTCCCAGCTCAGGTGACTGAGGGAAATCCCAATTGCACAGCATGCGGGGGGGGGGGGCTGTCCTTATCGGCTCAGGGCTGGGCTGTGGGGTGGGGAGGGGTTCTCTCCCTGGCCACTCAGGGCTGGGCAACGGGGGGTTCTCCCTGAGCATTCAGGGCTGACCAGTGGGGGGAGGGGCTCCCCATGGCAAGTCAGGACTGTGCAGCAGAGGGGGCTCCCCTGGCAGCTCAGGGCTGGGGGGGGGGGTTCATGAGGGGGCTCGCCTCAGTTCAGATGGGCAGCGGGGGGGCTCCCTTGGCAACTCAGGGCGGGGGCAGTGGCAGGGGGGCTCTCCCTGGGCAGCTCAGGGCTGGGTGGGAGTGCAGGGGGGCTCTCCTCAGCTCAGGGCTGGGCAGCAGGGGGCTCTCCCTGGCCACTCAGAGCTGGGCAGTGGGGGGGGGTTCTCTCTGGTCACTCAGGGCTGGGGTGGGGGCTCCCCTGGGTATGTCAGGGCTGGGCAGCATGGGGGGAGTCTCTTGACAGCTCAGGGCTGGGTGGTGGGGCGGGGGCTCCTCTGACTGCTAAGATTGGACAGCGGTGGGGGGGGAAGGGGCTCCCCGACAGCTCAGGGCTGGGCAGTGGGCGGGGAGGGGGCTCCCCTGACTGCTCAGGGCTGGGCAGCAGTGGGGGGGCAGGGGACTCCCTGACAGCTCAGGGCTTGGCAGTGGAGGGGGAGGGGGCTCCAATGGCAGCTCAGGGCTGGGCAGTGGTGGTGGTGGGGGGTTTCCCCTGACAGCTCAGGGCTGGGCAGCAGTGTGTGGGGGGGTTTCCCCTGACAGCTGGCAGTGGGGGGGAGGGGGGTCCCCAACAGCTCAGGGCTGGGCAGTGGGGGGAAGGGGGCTCCCCAACAGCTCAGGGTTGGGCAGCAGTGTGTGGGGGGGTTCCCCTGACAGCTCAGGGCTGGCAGTGGGGGGGAGGGGGCTCCCCGACAGCTCAGGGCTGGGCAGTGGGGGGGGAGGGGGCTCCCCGACAGCTCAGGGCTGGGCAGTGGGGGGGGAGGGGGCTCCCCGACAGCTCAGGGCTGGGCAGTGGGGCTCTGCTGGTTGAAGCTGGGTGGTCTCATTTCAATTAATCTTGGCGAGTTGAGCACAGGAGAGAACTCAACCCCCCCTCACCACCTGGAGTTTCCTTCTGCAGCGATCTTGGGGCACTGTCAGGGCATCGTCCCTGCTGCCCATGCAGGGACCTGCTCTGGGGGCCATTTGGGGTCTCTGTTCCTGGCACTGTCCCCTGTCCCCACACTCAGAGGTGTCTGGGGCGGAGGGTGGGGGCTGTCGCTAAGGAGCCAGCTTGTAGCTCTCCCTTGTGAGCAGCAGCTCCTCTGCCCGCCTCCCTCCTTCCTAAACACTGCGCAGGTGAAGCCAGCCACGTCCCCAAGTAAAAGAAGGTGCTAGACCTACCATCTCCAGTGCCGACCTGCCAGCCTCCCCTCTCGCTCAATCCCTGGACCGGAGACAGCTTAAACCGTCCCTCTGCTTGGCTGTGTCTTGCAGCACTTCCTTTTAAGTGTGCAGAACCTCACTGCATCCCTTTCCTATTCCTCCCCCCGCACCGAGTCACAGCTCGAAGATTCATTGGGCCAGAGAGCGTGACTGTGAAGCCTGGTGGGTAGGGACTGAGCTGGGAGGTGAGAAATCCAGGGCCCAGTCCCCTGCTCCAATGATCTGGTATTGATCCAGAATACGACAGCTGAAACCAAGGGATCCTCCATCAATATATCCCTTAGCCCAGTGGTTAGGAAACCAATGCATGATTGGTATAGTGAGTTGTAACAATGCGGTTCTGGCGGGACCCAACTGAGAGTGCCAATTCAGGACAAATTGCTAAATCAGGGCAGTCACAGCCCAAGGCTGGGGATTTTCCACCTCTAAGGCAAACCAAACCAGCCAGCCAAAGAGGACTTTGGTCTCACCTCACTGGCTAACCACAAGTCACACAAGCAATTCTCTTAGACACTCCAGTTTCCCAGTATCACCACCAGTGCCCCAGTTATGGGGACGAATGGTTATGAAAACCAATATCCCAATAAAAGAAAAAAGGTTCTCCTGATCCCATAGGACCAAGCCCCAGACCCAGGTCAATATACAAATCAGATCTTACCCACAAATCACACTGTTGCCAATCCTTTAGAATCTAAAATCTAAAGGTTTATTCATAAAAGGAAAAAGATATAGATGAGAGTTAGAATTGGTTAAATGGAATCAATTACATACAGTAATGGCAAAGTTCTCGGTTCAGGCTTGTAGCAGTGATGAAATAAACTGCAGGTTTAAATCGAGTCTCTGGAATCCATCCCCAGCTGGGATTGGTCCTCAGTCCTTTGTTCAGAGCTTCAGTTTGTAGCAAAGTCCCTCCAGAGGTAAGAAGCAGGATTAAAGACAAGATGGAGGAGAGGTATCAGCCTTTTATAGTCTTTTCCAGGTGCAAGAACACCTTTGTCCTTACTGTGGAAAATTACAGCAAAATGGAGTCTGGAGTCACATGGGCCAGTCCCTGCATACTTTGTTGAGTTGCAAGGCGTATTTGCCTTCTCTCAATGGGTCCATTGTATAGCTGATGGTCCTTAATGGGCCATCAAGCAGGCTAGGCAGAGCTAACACCAACTTGTCTGGGAAGTTTCCCAGAAGCATAGCATAAGTTTGAAATACAGACAGTATAGAGCCAATATTCATAACTTCAACTACAAAATTGATAGACACATATAGACAGCATAATCATAACCAGTAAATCATAACCTTGTCTTAGACACCTCATTTGACCCCCTTTATACAAGATTTGGTGCCACTACAGGACTTTGGTTGCAACCATGTTCTTTATGGTCCCAGTTCAAATTGAGCACAGGAGAAAACTCAACCTCCTCACCACCTGGAGTTTCCTTCTGCAGGGGTCTTGGGGCACTGTCAGGGCATTGTCCCTGCTGCCCATGCAGGGTCCTGCTCTGGATATGTTTGCTTGAAACTAACCCCAATAAACATCACGTTGCCGGCACTTCTGCTTTCTGGTCTTCTGCTTTCTGTCTGCGTGACAAGAACCCGGGGAGAGGGTGAAGGGAAAGCGCTCTAACAGTCTCTTCCTCTCCCTGTGCTTCAGTTGCTGAATCTGTAACATGGGAATAAGGACACCGAGCTCCTTTGCACAGCACCTGGAGATCTTCTGATGGAAAACACTGTATAGGAACCAGTGTTATTACTCTAGGAGACTGGAGCCTAATCAGATTCTGACTTAACAGAGCCCTCTCCCAGAATGGAATGCATTGTCTGATATTGGGCTAATGACAGGGTGGTCATTTTTAGGATGAGTTGGATAACTATTGGCTTGTACTTGTGAGGAATGGGATACATGGGTGCCCTTCCCACAGCCATTAGAATGAAGGGTTCATGGTAGGACAGTGAATATATTTCCCCAAGTTTTCCAATTTCCTCTCTTCTCTCTCATTAAACCTTCAGAACTAGGTCCCATTGTCTCTGTCTCATCTGGGATTGCTCTGTGCTCTGGTGGAGTCTTTTGTTCTGTCCTGCTTCCAGGTGAAATAGTCCTGGAGGGATGTTTTTCCCCAGGAATTACTCTGCCCACTTCCAACCAAAAGCAAAATAAGAACACCCTTAGCTCCACACATTTCTGATTCCAAAGAATTGCCCTTGGCTCCAGAAGGATGAATCCCAGACAAAAGGAGGAACCTGCAGCGCAGATCAGTAAAAACTATGAGACACTTGGCCAATGTCAATCAAACCTAGAGTGGTGTGCCAGACTCTAACCATCTTCCATTTGCAAAATGTTTGGGTAGAATTGTACATTTTAGTGGAGTAAATATACACCAACGGGGCTGGCCTGAGAGGCTTGTTAATTCCCAGTAATTTGGTGGCAGCAAATACACATGGCGTGTGGGGTTAAAAGAAGGAGAGAAATGCCAGTATTGCTTGGCAGACAGCAAAGCCAACTTGTTCAGGGAGTTTTCTGTGAGTCAAAGAAAACAAAAGCGACAGAGAGTCCTGTGGCACCTTATAGACGAACAGACGTATTGGAGCATGAGCTTTCGTGGGTGAATACCCACCACATCAGACGCATGCATCTGATGAAGTGGGTATTCACTCACGAAAGCTTATGCTCCAATACGTCTGTTCGTCTATAAGGTGCCACAGGACTCTCTGTTGCTTTTTACAGATCCAGACTAACGGGGCTACCCCTCTGATACAGAAAACAAAGCTGACGATCACACAGTCAGGGCTATACTTGAAAGAAGTTTCCACACCTCAGACTCTCTGACTCCCAATAAATGAGGTAAATAGTACCTGGCTCAAGGCAGCCAAAGGAGAGAGCGACCGGGCACAAGTAGGTTGTGCTACTAGAAGTGTCACTGGTAAGAGAGGACGAGGGGCGTGGAGGGGAGGGGAGACAAATGCACCTGCCATAGATGGAGTTTTACAATAAAAACCTAGGAATGGCCACACGGGCACAGACCAATTGTCCAGCTACCCCAGTATCCTGTCTTTCAACAGTGGCCAATGCCAGGTGCTTCAGAGGGAATGAACAGAACAGGCATCATCACACGATCCATCCCCTGTTGTCCATTCCCAGCTTCTGGTAAACAGAGGCTAGAGACAAATAGTGTTTATTACTGTCTGTAAACAAGGTACAGAAGGAGAATCCCCAGGACATCCAAAGCCTGCAATTACAGAGTGCAAAGCATTGAGATACCAGCTCTGTTCAAAGCTGTAAATCAGAATAGTTCTGAAGTTCAAATGCCAACACAAATTAAGAAGAGGGACATCGCTGCACTGTAGAATCTCAGCCCTTTAGCATGGAATCGAGCTCTCAGGAAGATTGGGCTAGTGTACGTCAATACACTTTCTTTTTGAAGAATTTAGGTAATAGGCTGGTTAGATCTGGAGCAAGAACTATTAAAGACATCCCTGGTTTGGGGGAGTGATTGTCTTTGGGGAGTCTGAAGTCTGGCAACAGTATAAGAAGGTGCAGGAGGCAGAAAGTTCTCCCAGCTCTGGTATTCTGTGTGATGGAATGGTAGCCACCAAGTAGCAGGGGCCGCTGGAGGAAGGGGTTCAAGTGGAGGTTTGGAGAAAGCAGCCAACGTCAGGGTTAACTTCCAGGAGTTACATTCTGCACTGCTGCTGGGTTCCAGGAAGCTGTCAATAGGCAGCATAGAGGAGATTTGCCTTGAGGTGCCTCCTGTCAGGTGTCATAGGTGGAGCCCGGCGAATAACTGACTTTTCAGTTTGGCAGCCGTTCCGGAAGGGGGGCAGGGAAGGTTCGATAGAACGAATCCAAACTTTTTCAGAATTTTTGGCAAATCAAAAAACTCCATTTTGACCCAAAACGTTTAATTTTTTAGGATTTTTGAAGGGCTAGAGTCACAGACTGGCTGAGGAGGCGGCGTCCACCTTGTACCCTTTAGCCCAGGGTTTAGGACTACTGCTCTGTGATATCAGAGACCCAGGTTCAAATTGCAACTCTGGAATAAGGTCTGGAAGTGGGGTCTCCTGCCTCCCAGGTGAGGGCTCTAAGCAGTGGGCTGTAAAGTCATTGTTGCTCCCTTTACCCAGTGACTATTCAAGCATTTTATGCAAAGTGGAACAGCCTCAGCAGGAGAGATACTCACCCCAGAAGAGACACCAGCCCAGGCCCTGGGCCCTGGCCATGACCAAAGCAGCAATTCAAACCTGTGTCTACAACATCCCTAGCAATAGTCCTACGCCCAGGCTGTTTGGTTTAGCCAAGGAAAGGCCATCTGGAAGATGCTGGTTGTGGAAAAGGAAGGTAGAAATCTGTGTGAGGGAATTGAGACTCCTTGGGACTGTCACCTGATGTGCTGAATTCACCTCTGAATCCATTTTCCCTGCCAGCTTGGGACTCCAGAACCCTGCCTTGTTGAGCCAGACATGCTAGCCACTTGCAAACACAGACACAGAGTCTGGTCCACGCCCCCACAGCTGCAGACTTTAACCAAAAACTGCTCATCAGGTCACCTATCTCCAGCACCCAGACACCCAGTTCGCAATGGGATCCAAACCCCAAATAAATCCATTTTACTCTGTATAAAGCTTATACAGGGTAAACTCATAAATTGTCTGCCCTCTATAACACTGATAGAGAGATATGCACAGCTGTTTGCTCCCCCAGGTATTAATCACTTACTTTGGGTTTATTAATAAACAAAAGTGATTTTATTAAGTATAAAATTAGGATTTAAGTGGTTCCAAGTAATAACAGACAGAACAAAGTAAGTTACCAAGCAAAATAAAACAAAACACACAAGTCTAAGCCTAATACATTAAGAAACTGATTACAGGTAAATCTCACCCTCAGAGATGTTCCAAGCAGCTTCTTTCACAGACTAGTTTCAGAGTAGCAGCCATGTTAGTCTGTATCCGCAAAAAGAGCTGGAGTACTTGTGGCACCTTAGAGACTAACAAATTTATTTGAGCATAAGCTTTCATAGGCTACAGCCCACTTCATCGGATGGATACAATGGAACATATAGTGAGGAGATATATATACATACAGAGAACATGAAAAGGTGGTTGTTGCCCTACCAACTCTCAGAGGCTAATTAATTAAGATGAGCTATTGTGATACCTTACAAGAGACCTTTTGCATAAAGCATATTCCAGTGGTAGCCAGTCCTGGTAGCCGTCACACTGATTGTCCTGTTAAGGGCTGCGCATCCCAGTCTGGGCGGGGCCCTGTGCAGCTCTTGTTCGTAGGCACAGACAGCTGGAGCTGGACACAGAACAGAGCAGAGCTCTTGCAAAGTCCTTAAGCACTGAGTGATCACCAAAAATCTGATGGCCTCTGTGCAGGTGGAACCCCTTTTGGAAAGCTGCTCTTGGGACAGGACACCAATGAGATAAGTCTCTCCCTTCATTGGACAAAGGGATACAGGCCTGGTATATGGTCAAGCAGCACTTTCAGGGTTACTCTCCTGCTCTGGTTCCCAAGGTAACCCTCACTCCAGAAGCCCTCTCAGCAGGAACATCCAGTACCGGTCTCAATAGATAAGCTCCCTCCAAAACCTGTTCACTGCTTGTCTATCCAAAGACACGGGGGTGAGACTGATCAGCTTCCTGTCCCCAGGGGTCATCGCTACTTTGGACAGATGGATAATGGCAGCTGTAGGCCAAACCATTCCTGAAATTCCTGTGACGTTGCACTCCATATGCTTTATAAAAATATGTTTATAAGTGTGAATATGATGTAGAATCAATCATAGAATCATAGAATATCAGGGTCAGAAGGGATCTCAGGAGATCATCTAGTCCAGGGGTTCTCAAACTTGGGCCACGGCTTCTTCAGGGTAAGTCCCTGCCGGGAAGTGCCACGGGCCGGGCCACCGCTTCCCACAGCTCCCATTGGCCGGGAACGGCGAACCACAGCCAGTGGGAGCCGCGAGTGGCCGTACCTGCGGACGCTCAGGTAAACAAAGCATCTCGCGGCCCACCAGGGGCTTACCCTGAAGAAGCCGTGGCCCAAGTTTGAGAACCCCTGATCTAGTCCAATCCCCTGCTCAAAAACTGCCAACCTAGGCTCTCTTGGTGACCTCCACGTTGTGGTGTATCCTGCGGTTACCAACCGGTTGTAAATGCCGGATAAACCTGTTCAGCGATGTGTATAGTTCCTCCTTTTGGTTCCCCAAAGTTCAGGGACCATTCTTATCTGTGCCAAAGATTACCAACTTTTATGCTGACATACTCTTAACTGATGATACTTTTTGCTCTATAGCAGATCTTACCGGATCTTACAGGCCAGTGGGCTTCTTGCATTTCAGCATGTCAGCAAAACGTATTCTATGTATAATTATGAGGAAACACATATCATATGCCTCAGCACAGCCTTAATTTCAAAGGAATTAATACTGATAAAATATAAGAATGAAATGGATTAATTCGGAAAGAGAAACATATGATTTGATACAGCTGGCTGGATTAATAGGATATAATAGGTAGCAAAATAATCCTATGGGCTACACCACAGAAGACACAAGCTGGGGCACGCTTTCCCTGAGCCCTGTGTTCTCCCATCACTTTTGCCCTTTGGGGAAGAGCTGAAACTCGTTGACGTTGGAATAATCTAACTCCCTCCGTTCCTCAGTGCAATGCACTGAACTGGTCACATTGTGTTGGGAAGGTCACCTCTGGTGACAGCTGCACCCCAGATTTCCAGCTGGGCAAGGTGTGGGGCCACAGTCCCCTGGGCAGGGCAGGGAGAAGGAGCTGCAGGAATCCTGCAGCCGATGGGGTAATGTCCTGTGGCATGTACCTTGCTGCACTTACTAGCCCCTTGCGAGTGCTTGCTGCTGTCCTTGCCTGAGGAGGTTGTGAAGGATAGGACTATCATAGGGTTTAAAAGAGAACTAGATAAATCCATTAATGGCTATTAGCCAGGATGGGTAAGGAATGGTGTCCCTAGCCTCTGTTTGTCAGAGGGTGGAGATGGATGGCAGGAGAGAGATCACTTGATCATTACCTGTTAGGTTCACTCCCTCTGGGGCACCTGGCATTGGTCACTGTCAGTAGACAGGATACTGGGCTGGATGGACCTTTGGTCTGACCCAGTACGGCCGTTCATATGTTCTTATGTTCTAGGTGCTAACAGCTGGGGCAGGACTCCACCTCTGCATTGCGCACCAAACCCACTGGGAGCATGGTGCAGGGCAGGCTGTTCCCTGGTGCAGCATATCCTTCAGTGTCACAGAGTGAAAGGATTCTGCCCTTTCCAGGGTCATTCTCCACCCTCCCTGGCTTGTGCAGCTCAGAACAGACCCATGTCGTGGGAGGGACGAGGGATCTCAAACGGAAATGCTGACATCTGACATCAGCACGCACTAGTAATCATGGCTTGCAGGTCTGTGCCTCCCTCCCGTCAGCGCTGCCCGCAGAGGTAGGTGAGCATCACCCACATTCTATGGGCAGGGAAATCGAGGCAAAGTGACTTCCACGAGGTCACACAGCAGGTTAGGGGCAGACCCTGGAGCAGAACCCAGCATGCGTCTATCCAGAATCCAGATGTGAGTGTGCTGCAATATGACAGCAGGGGAGGTTTGCCAGCTCAGAGCAGAGCTGGATTAGGCCCTGTGTCCATAACTGCACAGATGTGGGCCTTCTTCTGGGTGCTTGAATGCATGTGTGTGTGAGCTCCTCTAATGACCATTCAGGCCGGTACTAAAGAATGACCCCTGTGACATTCTCTACCTTGGGGGAGCGTGCTGTATCCCCCATATTCCTCATTTTCATATAATTGTGGTCTTACGTCTAAAGCATGCCTTGTCAGGGGGAAGGGTATGATCTGCTGAAAGTCATTTCTCTATCCATATATGTATATCATTAATGCATATGAAGTTGTTATGTAGTATGGCTGTCACTAAAACACCTTGTACATTGGGGAATCAGTCAGATATTAGCTCCACAGAGGCGACAGTAAGGAAAGTAACCAAGGCCTGGGCAGGTGTCAAACAACCCATCAACAGCCATTGTCCAGCAAGGGAGCTACAATACGATAACTCACCTGCATGAGGCCACACCAGGGGAATTGCTCAACCTTGCTTGGAGAGACTCAGTAATGCTCACCTGACTCTGAAGGAGGGGGTGGTGGGGCAAAACCAAGAGGGAGGAAAGAACATGATAAAAGAAGAGACATTTGCCAGGCTCTTCCTCTCTCTTCCACCTACATCTACAGACACCACGCCAAGCGCCTGAAGAGCAACCAGCCAGCCTGTGGTGAGAAGCGTCTAAGTTTGTAAGGGCATTGAAAGTGTTAAGATCAGCTTAGAATGTGTTTTGCTTTTATTTCATTTGACCAAATCTGACTTGTTATGTTCTGACTTATAATCACTTAAAGTCTATCTTTATAGTTAATAAATCTGTTTGTTTATTCTACCTGAAGCAGTGCGTTTGGTTTGAAGCGTGACAAAGACTCCCCTTGGGATAACAAGCCTGGTACATATCAATTTCTTTGTTAAATTGACAAACTCATATAAGCTTGCAGCATCCAGCAGGCATAACTGGACACTGCAAGAAGGAGGTTCCTATGGTTGTGTCTGGGACCGGAGACATTGGCTAGTGTCATTCGGTTGCACAAGTCTTCTGGGACCAACCTGCTTCCACTGCTAAAGAAGAGAATGAAAGGGAGAGAGGGAGGAAGGAGAATTGAATAAGGTGATGGAACTGAGGTAAGTGGAAGGAAAGGCAGATTGGGTAAGAGAAGGATTGTTAAGGCAGGGGAGGAGAGAAGTGGAAGAAACACCAGGGAATTGAGAAAGGGACAGAGAAATAAAAGAGAAGAGGAATGGAAGAGGAGAAGGAGAAAAGTGGCAGGGCAGAGGAGAAGGTGAAGATAAGAAAAAAGAGTGGAGAAAGCCAAGAAGAGAATGGAGGAGCACAGAAGAGGGGGTTGAGCATTTTGGGATTCAGCCCTGGCTGATGCTAAGGAAATCAGATGATTGTCCTTGTGAAGAGGTGAACTAAGCAGCCAGCTGGGGCTATTCGGAGCTGAAAATGCAGATGCAATCCAGTCAAGCCAAGCCACAGCATTCTTAGCAACAATGTTCAAGGCACAAAGACCTCCAGGAAGTTGAGTCATTTTGCAGTCCTCTACAATATGTGTCGTGGTTTGTGGCTGCCCACATTGACATAGGGACTGTCTCTAAAAAGCCACCAAAATTCCACTGCAGCACAAATTCCATGTCTGGTAAGAAACCAGTTCAGAAGGCTCCATTGCCTTCCTGATCAATCAAACCCACGGTTGTTGTTGAGTGGGGTCTAAGACAAGATAATTATTTGTCACTTTCTCTGTGGACCATGAAGCGCGCCAGGTGTCCTCTACCGTAAATCCCTCTCTCGGTACACTTATCCACAACGGGCGATGTGAGGGCAGACGACCATTTGGGGGATTAAACAAGCCTTTAATTAATGGTAGATGTGGCATAGCCTGCAATTTCATCACGAGCTTTGCTGTGCTTTCCTCTCTGCGAACACTGGATGGAGTAATATTGCAGAGAACCGGTACCCATGGTAGAGGAGTAGATTTAATTATGTCTGACATAATGCACATGGTGGAATTAAGTTGTACATCAGTCATGTTTGTGTGAGATGGGCGAGCCCACACTGGAGCTCAATATTCCGCTGCTAAGTAACAGAGTGACAAGGCTGAAGTGCATAATGTTTGGGGGTCGGCGCCCCCTGTTGTTCTGGGCAGTTTTCCAAGCAGGTTGTTGCATGTTTTGACCTTAGTCATTGTCTTTGTAAGATGATCATGGTGTATGAGAGTTCTATCGAATGTGACACCTAGATAGACAGGGTGTGAATCATGCTTTATTTGCTGACATTGAGAACTGTGGTCAGCTCTCGGTCACTTGTGCATGATGTAAGTGGAAGACACTTGACGCAGTCCTACTTCCACTTGATATCAGGCACCACTGATGACAATAATTGGCCATAGCCGCCATGTTTGTATTCCAAACACTCTCAGGTATGTCAAAGGCGTGTGACCGAGTGCCGGGCATATGCCGTCTGCATAGACAAACTTGTGAGATCCAGCATATGGTAGGTCATTCGAATATAAGTTGAACAATGTTAGAGATAAAACGGATCCTTGTGAGAGGCTGATGTTTGTACATTTCAAAAGGAAATGGCCATAGCTGAGAGCTCTCTCCTTGCAAGGGATTCCTTTGCAACTGATCGTATTTTTATTTTTTCCTGATTTGACCATTGCAGCGTATTGTTTATCTGAGGCTCACAAAGAGATTTGACCCAGTCAAGAAAAAAATGAATGGAACTGATCGTATCCCCCGAGAGGCGATGGAGGCACCTTCTCCTAGCACAGGAGCAGAAACCAGTGAATCTGTTTCTACTTTCAGGTGAAAGAAAGGCAGTGCTGACCTCTCAAGGGAGGAAGATTCCAAGACATGGCTGAACTTAAGAATGCAGGCAGGCAGGTAATGATACCAGTGCAGATGCAAGAAAAGCATCTTATGACTCCAGTTTGGGAAAAAGCCACTTCTACATCATTTATTAACCAATGTAGCTGGTTGCCCCTCTGAAAATCACAGCCAGGCAATGGAAATTCACTGACAAGGAGGTGAACAGAGAAAAGCATCTGGAAGCCAAATGAAGCACATGTTGACCGATGGCTCTGCATAGCTAGAAAAACAAATAAAAATTCTCTGAAACATTGATGTTTGCAGGTGATCATCATTCAAGATGTGAGGGGACCAGATGACCACCCATGCCAGGAGGAAATGAGTGAAAGCGACTGTCCTGGGGAAGAGGTAAGAAATGCCCAGGCTCAGAGCACCCAAGTGGATATTAATGGATCTTATTAACTTGCAGGTAGAAGAACTGCTGCTGTTCTCACTTCTCAAGGGAAGAATGTGAGAAGCAGGTGCAGACTGTGCTAACGCAGTGGGCCTGGCCACCTGCTGAATCCACAGAGGGGAGAGAAGAGCATTCTGTAGCTATAGTCCTGGGAATGGAGAGCAGCCACCTGAGACAGTGCAGCCAGTTGCACTTTCCAGCTGTAAACATCCCTGCCGATCACGGACCAAGGAGGTGAGTTTCAAGTTTCTCTTATTACCAAATGAATCTTGTGCCAAAGCAGCAGTTGCAAACCCAGTC
This sequence comes from Chrysemys picta bellii, assembly GCF_011386835.1. Classification (NCBI taxonomy): domain Eukaryota; kingdom Metazoa; phylum Chordata; order Testudines; family Emydidae; genus Chrysemys; species Chrysemys picta. Next base: position 8,047,547 of record NC_088804.1, on the reverse strand, counting down.
AGGAATAAATACCAAATATTGATAGTTCCAGCAGCAGATCGTACCTCTCCTGATAGGAGAGCAGAGGCTGTTGTGCTCTAGAAGGAATTCATGAAGCTGATCTGTCCATGTCTATAGGTGAGAAACACCATTTCTGTACCAGTCAAGTGGAAACGAATGGATCCTCTCCTACCTTCAGGTGCATCTGAACATTGAGGATATAAAAAACTTCAGGAAGCTCCTAGAAGAGCCGTGAGGGTTCTTACTGAAAGGAAAAAAAATGAAATTAATCACTGCTGCCAAGAGGTCAAGAACTCACCTTCTCTTGACTTTCAAGGTTAAGTTCCTGGACCTGGTTATTCTTTCAGATGAAAGAAATGAAACTCATCTTGCATGCCAGGAGAAGAATACTGCACGAGCAACCAGACTGGCCGGCTGAACAACCCGTTGAGAAGTGAAGAAAACATTCTTTTCCTTGTAGATAAGGAATAGTTCAGGAACCTACGAAATCTGTTTGAAAGATTGCAGGTGAATGTACCTCTGGTCAGCTCACCACAGCCTCGGTGAATATTTCTATATTGATTATTTGCCAAGGGAATAAGGGTGGGGAAAGCACTATAAAAATGTAGGACACCCCAAGATTGATTATAAGTAATGCTGTGTCAAAAATTGATTGTTACAGCTGATCACACATCCCAAGATACATGAAGAGTCGAGGGCCATAGCAGACAACAGGGGTTCCTCTTTATCAGGAGTAAGGAATATACCTGCTTATAGCATCCCAGTTCAAATTCAAGACTTTGGTTTTTCTTTCAGAGCCTATGTTATATGTCAAGAGGGGAATGATGCCAACTAATTGAGAACAAAGCAAAGTATGTAGCCAGAGCTGCTGAGATGTAAGAGTAGCATCCTGTGAGTCTATTCACGGGAAAGGAGAGTAGCCACTTATCCCCAGCAAGTGTTAAACCACGCAGCTGGTTGCATCTCTCCAAACACAGCCACGCTCAGACCGTTCCCGGCAAGGAGGTGAGCATCTAAGGTTCCATTTTGCCACCTAAAGTAAATGAAAAATGATCATTTCAGTGAAGAGCATCACTGACTAGGAGGTGAGCAAGTTAGAGCTTCTGGAAGCCAAATGATACTTAGTAAAAGGCCATTTCCCTTTAGGTCTCTGTGTAACTCAAAAGCAAGAATTATAAATACAATTCTGTCAAACATGGACTATTTCAGGTGATCCTTATGCAAAACGGGAGGAGACCCGAGGTGGCCGCCTTACTGGGAAGAAATGAGTCAAAGTAACTGCACTGGGCAAGAGGTACACAGCGTGAGAGCAACCAAGTGGCTATTAACACATCTGGTTTTACTTGCAGGTAGAACTGCCATTGATCTTAGCTAAGAGACCAGGTAGGCGAGGGGCTTTTCTGCACTTGAAATACTACCGTGGCACAGCTGTACAGGGATTCTCTGTCACTGTAGTTAATCCACCTCCCCGAGAGGCAGAGCTAGGCTTGACGGAAGAATTCTTCCGTCAAGCCTAGCACCATCCACGCAGGGGTTAAGTTGGCTTTTCTGCATCGCTTAGGGGTGTGGGTTTCTCAGACCTTGCCTCAGAGCATCCCAGCTAAATACAAAATGCAACAGATTGTTGAGCACAAGTAGTTAACATATATTCTAAGGCAGTGGTTCTCAAACTTTTGTATTGGTGACTCCTTTTACCCAGCAAGCTTCAGAGTATGACCCTCTCCCTTATAAATTACAAGCACTTTTTTATATTTAACACTATTATAAATGCTGGAGGCGAAGTGGGGTTTGGGGTGGAGGCTGACAGCTCGTGACCCCCCCATATAATAACCTTGTGATCCCCTGAAGGGTTACAATCCCCAGTTTGAGAACTCCTGTTCTAAGAGACCATTCAAGGTGAAATGGCCTGCTAACATCTTTAAGACATAGGACAAAGAAGCAGAAGTTAGCGGGTTACAGATTGTTGTCACTCTCACTCACTCACGCCCATCACCCCAGTCGGGGTATGGGCTGCCAACCACAGATCTCCAGAGTCCTCTATCCTGGGCCATTTGCTCTACCTGGTTCCAGGTATACCCCATTTTTATGCTATCAGTCTGAAGTTCACGTCGCCAGGTGTTTCTTGGACGGCCTCTTTTCCGCTTGCCTTGGGGGTTCCACCGCAATGCCCGTCTAGTGATGTTGGTTGGCTGCTTGCGTAGTGTGTGTCCTATCCAGCCCACAGATTGTTGTACTAAGCCATAAATACATTGTCTTTATGAAGACCATGATTTTTAGTGTCTAGCAGAGTAATGAATTTAAGCTCCCAGGCTCATCTTTTGAAGGTGTTGTGCAGGTTTCCTTAGAGGATGATGACTGAGAGGTCAGACATAGAGTGATTGCTTTGTGAAAAGCGTTTGCCCACAGATGACAGGATGTTTTCGTCTTTTATCATTTTCATGTGAGTTCATTCGAGAGCATAGCAATTGTCTGGTTTCACCCACATAGTTATTATTGGGACATTTAGTGCACTGGATGGGGTACTCCACAGCTTGTGATAGGCACACATCTAGGACCCCTGGATCTTGAAAGATGTGTTGTGGGGGGTGTTGATCATCATAGCACTTGAGAAATGTCTGCAGATTTTGCATCTGTTGTTCTGTCAGGGTCTGGTGCACCCACCTTTTCTCTCTAATACCCTGGGACTGCACGGCTACAACAACACTGCAAACATTGAGCTCACCTGCCAAGAGAAGAAGACAAGAAGTAACGAGCCGGGTCAGATGCTCAATCCACAGAGAGGACAGAAGAGCATCTTGGAATAATAGTCAAGCAGCCTCCGGAACCTGTGCAGCTATTTGAAAGCAATGCAGCAACCGACCACAGACAAGGGGGTGAGCGTTCAAGGTTCTCTTATTAACCAGATGAATCTGGTGCAAAAGCAGCACTTACAAACCTGATAGTGAATAAATATGTCAGATCTTGATCATTACAGCAGATCGTACTTCAACAGACGAAGGAGAGCAGAGGGCCGCTGTGCTCGAGAAGGGATTAGTGAAGCTGATCCATCTATGTCAGTTGGTAAGAAACACCCATGTCTGTAACATTCAAGGGGAAATGAAGGGATCCTCTTAGGGTGACCAGACAGCAAATGTGAAAAATCGGGATGAGGGTGGGGGGTAATAGGAGCCTATATAAGAAAAAGACCCAAAAATCGGGACTGTCCCTATAAAATCGGGACATCTGGTCACCCCAGAGCCTCTCCTACTTTCAGATGGGAGAAATGCAGCTGATCTGAACTTTGAGGCTATGAAAACTTCAAAAATGTCCCAAAAATGCTGGGATGGTCCTTACTGAGAGGAAGCAAGTGAAATGAATCACCACCAGGTAAGGAACTCACCTTCTCACATCTTTGGAATGGAAATCAATTGATCTGGTTTTCCTTTCAGGTGAAAGAAATGCAGCTGATCTGACCTCTCAGGGGAGGACGGCTATAAGCAATCACTCTACTGAGAGGAAAGAAAAGTCTCTTGCCATTCTAGGGAAGGAAAAGGAAAACAACTATTTAACACTCAAGATTCAAAATAAACAATGCAGCAAACTGTCACTGACAAGGAGGTGAGTGTTTATGATTCTCCAGTTGTGAAGTGAAGCGGATTCTAAACCATCTTTTACATTCATGCCCCTCCAAAACGGATAATGAATACAGTATATCTGTCACACATTGTACTCTTCCAGATGTGCGGCAAGCGGAAGGCTGTGCTTTCCCAGAACTAACGAGAAAAGATGATTAGTTCCTGTCAGGAGGTAAGCAATACAGATATCCAGAGCCTCTAAGTAGGAATGAATGGATCTGCTCAATCTTTCAGGCGATAAAAATGCAGCGGATCTGACTTTACAAGATAGATAGGCTTTAAAAGATGGCTGCACTTTAGAAAACAACAAAACTGGCTCTTCCTGAAGAGAACTAAAGAAAGCATCTGATAAGTCTGGCCAATGAGCATGAAATCAGTAGATCAAGTGTTAAACATTGGAGCTGGTTTTATCTCTCAAAATGAAAGCAATACTCAGACCATCACAGACAGAGAGGGGAGCATTTACATTTTTTATTCCTGTAGGAATCAGACAAAAAGCAGCATTTCAATAGAAGACCCTCTGAATCTGCAAATATATCATGGTAATTCAATAGCTTTCAAACCCTGATCACTACAGCTGGTATCACTTCATAATCAAAGAACAGTCGGAACATGTGTCCCAGGGAGAAATCAGGGAAGCTGATTGTTCCTGTCAAGAGGTAAGAAATGCCCTGCCTCACAGTGTGCCAGTGGACATGAATTGATGTGATCATACTTACAGGTACAAGAAATGCAGCTGATCTCACCTATTGATTGAAGAAAGCTACAAGCAGTCGACAAGCTATGTAACTGAGCAAACTTCAGAGAAAAAACAAAGAGCAGCTGATCAGACCTGGGACTGGATCGGGAGTAAAGGAACCTGTTACCTTTGTGTAGCGGGGTGGACGCCCGCTCCTGCCCTGAAGGGTTTAAAACAGCCCTGGAGGAGGGCTGTGGAAGGGCAAAGTCTGGGCTGATTGGGGGAAAGTAGGCTCAGCTGGGGCCACACCCCAAACAGACTTAGCTGGCCCTATAAAGGCCAGGGCAGCCAAAAACTCAAAATTTCTCTCTGTACTTAGAGAGAGAGAAGGGCCTGGCTGTAGGGAGCTAGACAGAGGGTACCTGGGTGGAGCAGGGCTGGGGAGCTCCAGCCTGGAAAGCCCTAGGTTATGGCCTAGTAGGAGGCCAAGGGGTACTGGGGGTTGCAGAGGGCAGCTCGGGGCTAGGCCAAGGCAGCAGGTCCAAACCCTTCCTTGCCTGTGATGAGTGGCCTATACTGCAGTCTGCCCCAGGGAGTGGGGGCTAGTTGGTGACTGGCAGTGGCCTTATTCTGAGGTGAGGTAGGGCTAGTCGGTGGGGGTTCCCTGGGGCAAGGAGACCCTAGTACTGAGGGGGTACTGCCAGGGTAGCAGCACCCAAGGTAAGGGCACTGGGGTCCTGGGAGGGACACAGGGGCCAGAAGGGGCAAGGTGGATCACCAGCCTGTAGAGTGTGCTCTGGAGGCTGGATTGAGCTAATTCCCAGGATAACCAGCAGGAGGTGCCGCGGGGCTGAGTCCGCACTCTTACACTTTGCCTGCAGAGCAAAGATGTTGGCTGTGTACCTGAAGGAAAGAGATCTAGATTTATCTGTTAGTGGATAAGCAATTGAGTTGTCTGTAATTGTCAAGATGACAGTAACACAGAAGTGTAAGAAAATTCTGCTCTTTGTGGCTTCTGGATGATAAACAGCACCACTAGGTCTAACTCTTGTCAGGTTATGAATCAGAGAAGGTTGGCTGTTCTAAGGGGGAAGCAGTGTAGCTGTCTGTTAGTTACAAGTGTAGCTGGTTGTAAGTGCAATGGTTCACAGAGCATCTGCTTCTGCTGTGAATGTTGTTGAAATCCACCTGGCAAGGGAGAAGCCAAGGAGCTGGTTATGGATGTAGAGAGAAGGACTGGAAGGAGAAGTTAGTGCAGTGGAAGAAGAATGCAATGTAGGAGTGGAGCTGGGCATGACTGCCACAGGTCAGAACTATCTGGTTGTATCTGTGACTATTAACGAAGGAGCTGACTGATGCCTGTCACTAGAGGAAGGCTGTTGGACCCACCAAGGATAAAGCAGTGCAGCGGATCAGAGCAGCCGGTAGGGAAATGATGAAGTTGCTGACAGTACTGGTGAAGAAACAACCTTCACCTGGAAAACCCTTTTGGAGAACTTCAGAAATGGATCAGGTCACCTGCCAGGATAAGGAGGGCAGCTTGTTTGTTGCTTCCATCCTTGTAGATATAAGTGAGTTGTGCCTGACACGAGGAAAGCACTGGAGACTGGCGAGTACTGGGACACAGACTGTATCTCAGGGTGTGACTGGGACAGGGTATGTAACCATAGCAACCAGTGGGTCCGTTCCCATTGTGGTCCTTGCTCGCATGCACAGGGTGAAACTGGCCGCCATGGTTGGGGTCAGGAAGGCAGTTTCCTCTCTGGCAGATTGGCCAGAGACGCTGGAGGTTTTTCACCTTCCTCTGGGGCACCGAGCAGGGACCAGCCCTTAGGGCCATTAAGAAACAGACAATAAAAAATAATAGGAAGTGAAATGTCACCATTCATCATTTCCTTCTTTAAAAAAAAAAGCGGTCCTCCCCCTTCCCCATCTCTCTGCACACAGGACCTTCCCTCCATGAGCAGTGTGTCACCCTCTCCCACCCCCTGCAGTCATCACAGCTCTCCCCACTTGTTTCCTTTGTTTCCTCTCCCTGTATTTATTCTATTTCCTCTTCCATCCCCCCGCCCCCTTTCTCAGGTTATTTCCATCAGATCTTTTCTTGTTTTTGTATTTTTCTTTTTTCTGCTGTCTTTTCTTTTTCTCTCCATTTATTTCCTGCAAGGGGGTGGACTAGGCCCAGAGGCCCCCTACTGGAGGCCTTAGGGTCCTTCCACATCCGTCCCAGGAAAGGAGCAGTGGAGCTAAGTCCTCCGAGCAGCCTAGAGAGACTGTGCAGGAAGTGACCAATCAGGGAAAGGTTGCAGAAAGCAGCCAATCAGGGCTCAGGAGAGCCATATAAAAGGCGCTGCAGAGGGCAACTCAGTCTGTTCCTTGCTGGAGCTAGAGGGGCTCTTGGCTGGCTAAAGGGAATGGCAGCACAATGGACAACTCATTGCTGGTGGGCAGTGAGGAATAGCTCCCGGCTGGCTACTGGGCCTGAATGTAGAAGAGCCCTGAGGTAAGGGTGAAGGCTGGGGCTGTGGGGAAGTGGCCCAGTGAGGTATCTGGTGTGTGGCTGCTATGCTTAGGATCCCTGGGCTGGGACTTGGGGTAGTGGGTGGGCCTGGGTCCCCTCCCCTCCCATTGGCCACTGGGGAAGTGGACTTACAGTTGAACTGCCATGCACCCCCAGAAGGGGAACAGAACTGCTAAAAGTCCCAGCTGGAGAGCTGGGGCCAGAAGAGACCCAGTGGGTGAAAATGATCGTCTCCAGGGAGGGAGGACTTCCTGGGGGTATGGCCTGATTCTATTTGAAGACTGCAGACACACTTGACCAGGGGGTGCTCACGAGAGGTGAGTGCCACCCTGTTCTACTTCCCCTTCCCTCTTTCCCTTGCTATTCTCTGGTTGTCTCCCCTTCTGGCCCAAAGCTTCCCAATCTCCTGCCCTGCTCCCTGGCTGTTTCTAATTGGCTCCAGGTGCTAACAAAGAAGCAAAATTAGATACTGTATGAAGGAGTCTTCTAAAAACACCTGTAGTAAAGGGATATTGACAAGCTCCCCCATCAAGTGAAATTCCCCATGGTGCAGAGAGCTGGGCCAAGCTCTGTGCCCCAGGTAAACTTGCAAACCAGGGTTTAGCTCCCCAGTGTTCACACACCAGCTCAGAGTTGTGCACTCCACTGTAATGCAGAGGAGTGGCATTTCCCCTGGGTCCTCTGTCACCCCCATAAGACCCTACTGCACTAAAACACAGCCCCATCCCTCAGACCCACTCAGAGGAAATCTGGGTGAATGTTCCTGGCTGTGATGGGGAAGGAGCACAGGGTAAAGTTCTAGCCCCACTGAAGTCAGTGGGAACTTTGCCATTGACTCCCATAGTGCTGGGAGTTCACCCACAGCCTTGCTGATCACAGGTCAAACAGAAGCATGGACACTCCTCAGTTCAATGCACCTAGGGGTGTTTGTTAACAACAAACTGCTGTTTGTTTGAACTGCTGTTGGAATGACCTGCAGCTGGGAATGCTGGCAAAGTCCAACTGGGGGACTGGATGGGAGGTCAGCCAGGAACACATGACTGCAGGTGTTTGGCGAGAACAGCTGTGGAGGTGGAGAGGGAGGTTGAGTCAGATGCTTATCTAGGGGCAAGGAAGCATGGTGGGAGATAGGTTAGATCATGTCCAAATCCCACTGCCATTGTCCTGCCTGCCGTTCTCTGCCTGTTCCCATAAAGGTTCACAGGCAGGCTCTACCCATTCTTCTCCTAGTTGTTTCTGTGTTACCAACTCGCCATTGTCTTCCTGCCCAGATTCTCCTTTCCTTATAATGTTCCCATTGGCTATCAACAAGGCATTCTACAGCAGGCTTGTCCTCAATATTGCAGCAGGATCCCTGTGGAGAGTTGGCTGGATGTGACCGAGGGAGCTATCATATGAGTGGAAGGCAGCAAAAAACCCACCAACAACCCAAGCAGCTGTAGATAATAGACTACCCCTGAACGTGAAAAGTAGGGCATGGTCCTGTGGCTCCAATTAACCACCAATCTTCTCAGAGGCTGGGAGAGGTCTGGGATCTATGTCAGACCCAGCTCACTCCACTGCTGGAAGGAAAAGCCGTGCTAAAGAACAACAGACTGCATATGGAGTGGCAGGGGCAGTACTAAAGACTGCTGCAGATCAGTGTCTAGTGAAGTAACCCCTTGGAAAAGAACATACTGAATTTGGGGAAATGTGGTGAACTCATGGAGAACTGGAACAATAAGTGGCTGTAGATGATAAAATAAATACTACTGCAGTCCTGTCTAAAAGACTTGCTACATTCTCTGGCTCCCTGCCACTCTCTTCTCCCACCCCCTGTAAATAAAATCTGTGGTGGTCAAGACACCCTGGCCCACCAGGCAATCACTGGTGTTGCTGGGAATTTTCCCCCACAAAAAACTCTGCTGAAAACTGTTCTTGTTCTTTCTGTTTGACACTTTTTTAAAAGGGAACTCTGACAAAATGGAATCTTTTTCAAACAAGCAATGTTCTGTCTGAAATGTTCTGACGGGGAAAACGTGAGTGATCTTTGTTGAAATGCTACAAGCTGAGGCGCTTGCAGTAGTTATGGCTACATTTTAACAGTGGATGCCTTTTAATTATGTCAATGATTAATATGATCAGTACAATATCCCCTCTGCTGTTGCAGTTTATTGGTTTTTATGCTGTCTCTCAATTTTTAATTGTGCTTGTCCTGCAGCGTTTAGTATTGAAAATGAAAATTGCCCGGGGAACTTTCTCACTACTTCCGATGTGAGATAAACACACTGGTTGGCTGTTAAAATGCTCAGCAATGAAATAGTTAACATAGATATTCACATTTTGGTACAGAATTAACACTTCAGTTATGATGCACTGAGCAGTTCACATTTCTGAGCTATTGTTTCTGCCTGCCTGCAGGCTCAGGATGACAGCTCTGCAGCAGGAAGGGCTTTTTCTGACACCACAAAGGCTAGAACCGTAGGCTGGGATTGTTGAAGGCTCCCAGGAGACCGGTGACCAGATGCCAGCGGTGGCACCGTGGTGGTGGCAGTGTTCAGTGCTGTCTGAAGTCACCAACTGGGCCAATCCTAGGGCTGTGGAGCAAAGGACAGGAGGTGGCTGTTCTGCTCACAGAGACCTTCTTCCCATTCCCCGTGGTGGCTCCTCCTTTGCTTTGCTGTCACACGCCAGCCCCTGCACGTGCCAATGCGGTTTCTGAGTGTAGCTAACCTGGGTTTCTCAGGCTCACCAGTGCTGCTTCTCCCTGGGACCAGAGTGTGCTGCTGTCATTCCACTGGTGTATCTCCTGTGGTGCAATATTGGGGGCCAAGCTGCTGCCATGCCAGTATTGAGTCATTATTTCTTGGGACATGGTAGCTCTGGGGCAGGAGGCTCCCCTCTGAACTCCCAGGTCTCAACAGGTGACTGACGTCAGGACAAGAAACACAAGAATCAAGGGAGGCAGGGTATCTAATGGCTAGGACTCCGGGATCCCGTTCCTGGCTCTCTGCTAGACTCCATGTGTGTCTTTTGGCAAGTCACTTCTCCTTTCTGTGTCTAAGGCCTGGTCTACACTACAAGTTTAGGTCGACTTTAGCAGCGTTAAATCGAATTAAGCCTGGACACGTTCACACGACGAAGCCCTTTCTTTCGACCTAAGGGGCCCTTTAAACCGGTTTCTTTACTCCACCTTCGAGGGGATTAGCGATAAAATCGGCCTTAGAGGGTTGGAATTGGGGTAGTGTGGACGGAATTCAACGTTATTGGCCTCTGGGAGCTATCCCACAGTGCTTCATTGTGACCGCTCTGGACAGCGCTCTCAACTCAGATGCACTGACCAGGTAGACAGGAAAAGCCCCGCGAACGTTTGAATTTCATTTCCTGTTTGCCCAGCGTGGAGAGCACAGGTGACCACGCAGAGCTCATCAGCACAGGTAACCGTGATGGAGTCCCAGGATCGCAAAAGAGCTCCAGTTTGGACCGAACGGGAGGTATGGGATCTGCTTGCCATATGGGAAGATGAATCAGTGCTAGCTGAACTCTGTAGCAGTAAATGAAATGGCAAAATATTAGAAAAGGTCTCCAAGGCCATGAAGGACAGAGGCCATAACAGGGACGCACAGCAGTGCCGTGTGAAAATTAAGGAGCTAAGGCAAGCCTACCACAAAGCCAGAGAGGCAAACGGAAGGTCCGGGGCAGAGCCACAAACATGCCGTTTCTACGCGGAGCTGCATGCCATGCTAGGGGGTGCAGCCACCACTACCCCAACCGTGTGCTATGACTCCATCATTGGAGAAACACACAGGGAAGAGGGTTCAGGGTACGAGGAAGAGGAGGATGAAGATAATGTAGATAGCTCACAGCAGCAAGGAAGCGGAGAAACCGGTTTCCCCAACAGCCAGGATATGTTTATCACCCTGGACCTGGAGCCAGTAACCTCCGAACTCACCCAAGGTGTGCTCCCAGACCCTGAGGGCACACAGGGGACCTCTGGTGAGTGTACCTTTTTAAATATTACACATGGTTTAAAAGCAAGCGTGTTTAATAATTGATTTGCCCTGGCAATCGCGGCCAGTACAGCTACTGGAAAAGTCTGTTAACGTGTATGGGGATGGAGCGGAAATCCTCCAGGGACATCTCCAGAAAGCTCTCCTTCATGTACTCCCAAAGCCTTTGCAAAAGGTTTCTGGGGAGGACTGCCTTATCCCATCCGCCATGGTAGGACACTTTACCACGCCAGGCCAGTAGCACATAGTCTGGAATCATTGCATAACAAAACATGGCAGCGTATGGTCCCGGTGTTTGCTGGCATGCAGACAACATCCATTCCTTATCGCTCTTTGTTATCCTCAGAAGAGTGATATCATTCACAGTCATCTGGTTGAAATGGGGTGATTTTATTAAGGGGACATTCAGAGGTGCCCGTTCCTGCTCGGCTGAACAGAAATGTTCCCCGCTGTTAGCCACGCAGTGGGGGGGGAGGGGTGAAGTGATCATCCCAGAGAATTGGGTGTGTGGGGGGAGGAGGGTTAGTTGGGTTTGTGCTGCATGTTAACCCGGAAACCCCAGCCCCTCCTTTTACATTACAAACCCATTTTAAATGACCAACCCAATGGGTGCTTGGTATGGGAAATGAGGGCACTACTGTTTGAAACCATTCCCACATGTTAAGAAGGTTAAAAGAGCCAAGACTGTGGCTTACCATGGCTGCCTTCAAGCTGAAATCTGTTGCCTGGCACTGCGTGAATGATCTCTCACACCAAACCGGCAGGCCCTCAATAGAAGAGGAAAAATGCGACCTTGTAACGAAAGCATATGTGCTAAGTAATGTGAACAGCAAAATTCAATGTGAAAGAGTGTATCCATTGTTCTCTAAAATTGTCTTTTTTAACCACCTCTCCCTTCTCCACCAGCTGCAAATGTTTCTCCTTCACAGAGGCTAGTGAAGATTAGAAGGAGAAAACGGCGGCCTCAGGATGACATGTTCACGGAGCTCCAGATGTCCTCCCACGTTGACAGAGCACAGCAGAATGCATGGAGGCAGTCAATGTCAGACTACAGAAAAGCACAGTATGAACGAGAGGAGAGGGGTGAAATATTGGAACGGCCTTCCGAGGGAAACGGTGGGGGCGAGGGACCTGTCTGGTTTTAAGATTAAGTTAGATAAGTTTATGGAGGGAATGGTTTAATGGTAAAACATATTAGCCAAGGAATACCAAGCAACGGCAGGTAAATAGTATAATGGCTAACAGGGGTCAGGCTGGAGACTCTTGCCTACATGCTCAGGGTCTTACTGATCACCATATTTGGGGTCGGGAAGGAATTTTCCTCCAGGGTAGATTGGCTGAGGCCCTGGAGGTTTTTCGCCTTCCTCCGCAGCATGGGGCAGGGATCGCTAGCAGGAGGGTTCTCTGCCAATTGAAGTCACTAAAACACAGGATTTGGGGACTTCAACAGCAGAGTCAAGGGAAGGAGTAGGGATGGTCTTGTGGCCTGCAGCATGCAGGGGGTCAGACCAGATGATCATGATGGTCCCTTCTGACCTTAAAGTCTGAGTCGGCGGGCTGAATCGCGGGATGAACAGAGCAAGTGGCGGGCTGAAGATGATAGGTGGCGTCAGCTTGCAGACAGAAGGCAAGAGTGGATGCTCCGGCTGCTGGAGCATCAAACTGATATGCTCCAGCGTATGGTTGAGCTGCAGGAAAGGCAGCAAGAGCAGAGACTGCCGCTACAGCCCCTGTGTAACCAACAGCCCTTCTCCCCAAGTTCCATAGCCTCCTCACCCAGACACCCAAGAACACGGTGGAGGGGCCTCCGGCCACCCAGTCACTCCACCCCAGATGATTGCCCGAGCATCAGAAGGCTGGCCTTCAATAAGAGTTAAAGTTTTAAACTGCAGTGTGTCCTTTTCCTTCCCTCCTCCCCCACCCATCCTGTGCTACCTTGGCAATTATCCCCCTAGTTGTGTGATGAATTAATAAAGAATGCATCAATGTGAAGTAACAATGACTTTATTGCCTCTGCAAGCAGTGCTCAAAGGGGGGAGGGGAGGGTGGGATGGTTGGTTTACAGGGAAGTAGAGTGAACTGGGTGGGGCAGAGGATTCATCAAGGAGAAACAAACAGAAGTTTCAAACCGTAGCCTGGCCAGTCACAAAACTCGATTTCAAAGCTTCTCTGATGCACACCGCGCCCTGCTGTGCTCTTCTAATCACCCTGGTGTCTGGCTGCGTGTAATCAGTGGCCAGGCGATGTGCCTCAACCTCCCACCCCACCATAAATGTCTCCCCCTTACTCTCACAGATATTGTGGAGCGCACAGCAAGCAGCAATAACAATGGGGATATTCTTTTCGCTGAGGTCTGAGTGAGTCAGTAAGCTGCGCCAGCGTGCTTTTAAATGTCCAAATGCACATTCCACCACCATTCGGCACTTGCTCAGCCTGTAGTTGAACAGGTCCTGACTACTGTCCAGGCTGCCTGTGTACGGCTTCATGAGCCATGGGATTAAGGGGTAGGCTGGGTCCCCAAGGATAACTATAAGCATTTCAACATCCCCAACGGTTATTTTCTGGTCCGGGAAGAAAGTTCCTTCCTCCAGTTTTTGAAACAGACCAGAGTGCCTGAAGACGTGAGCATCATGTACCTTTCCCAGCCATCCCACGTTGATGTTGGTGAAAGGTCCCTTGTGATCCACCAGGGCTTGCAGCAGCATTGAAAAATACCCCTTGCGGTTTATGTACTCGGTGGCTTGGTGGTCCAGTGCCAAGATAGGGATATGGGTTCCGTCTATCGCCTCACCACAGTTTGGGAATCCCATTGCAGCAAAGCTATCCACTATGGCCTGCACGTTTCCCAGAGTCACTACCCTTGATATCACCAGGTCTCTCATTGCCCTGGCAACTTGGCTCACAGCAGCCCCCACAGTAGATTTGCCCGCTCCAAATTGATTCCCGACTGACCGGTAGCTGTCTGGCGTTGCAAGCTTCCACAGGGCTGTCGCCACTCGCTTCTCAACTGTGAAGGCTGCTCTCATCCTGGTATTCTGGCGCTTCAGGGCAGGGGAAAGCAAGTCACAAAGTTCCATGAAAGTGCCCTTACGCATGCGAAAGTTTCGCAGCCAGTGGGAATCGTCCCACACCTGCAGCACGATGGGGTCCCACCAGTCTGTGCTTGTTTCCCAGGCCCAGAATCGGCGTTCCATGGCATGAACCTGCCCCAGTAACACCATGATTTGCACATTGCTGGGGCCTGCACTTTGTGAGAGATCTATGTCCATATCAATTTCCTCATCACTCTTGTCGCCGCGCTGCAATCGCCTCCTCGGCTGGTCCTGGTTTTGCTTTGGAATGTCCTGGCTCTGCATATACTCCAGGACAATGCGAGTCGTGTTCATAGTGCTCATAATTGCCGCGGTGATCTGAGCGGGCTCCATGATCCCAGTGCTATGGCGTCTGGTCTGAAAAAAGGCGCGAAACTAGTATCTGACGGACGGAGGGAGGGAGGGACGAGTGACGACATGGCTTACAGGTACAGGGAATTAAAATCACCAAAGGTGGCTGTGCATCAGGGAGAAACACAAATAACTGTCACACAGAATGGCCCCCCACAAAGATTGAACTCAAAACCCTGGGTTTAGCAGGCAGTTGATTTCACAGAGGGAGGGGGAAGCAAATGAATACAGAACAAATCTATTTTTTACATCTTAAGCTGGCAGTCGACAGTGCAGCATGACTGATAGCCCTTGGCATCTTCTGGGTGCTTGGCAGAAAATACTGGGCGCTTAGCAGAAAATAGCATACTACGACTGATAGCCATCATCATCGAGACTGTTCGATAGGACTGAGCATGTCTGCCCAGGTGCCCATGATTGACAGCCACTGCAGTACGACGACGACGGATATCAATCGTAATATACCATCTTCTACCAAAAGGCAAGGGGCTGCTGCTGTGTGCAATGCAGCCCCACGTCTGCCAGCCCCACGTCTGCCCGCACCCAGATCGCCGATGAAGGCTACCAGTCATACTGCACCATCTACTGCCAAAAGGCAATTAGCTGCTGCTGTGTAGCAATGCAGTACCACGTCTGCCGGCACCCAGATGACATATGTCGACGGTGAGCTGAGCGAGCTCCATGCTTGGCATGGTATGTGGTCTGCACAGGTAACCCGGGTAAAAAGGCGCAAATCGATTGTCTGCCGTTGCTCTGACGGAGGGGGAGGTGCCTGATGACATGTACCCAGAACCCCCCGCGACACTGTTTTGCATCATTCAGGCATTGGGATCTCAACCCAGAATTCCAATGGGCGGCGGAGACTGTGGGATAGCTACTCACAGTGCAACGCTCCGGAAGTCGACGCTAGCCTCGGTACTGTGGACGCGGTCCGCCGACTTCATGCACTTAGAGCCTTTTATGTGGGGACACACACAATCGGCTGTATACAACCGATTTCTATAAAATCGGCTTCTATAAATTCGACCTAATTTCGTAGTGTAGACATACCCTCAGATTCTCCCATCTGTAAAATGGAGCTAATACTAGTGACCCCCCTGTGCTCCCTTAGCACACGGCTTTCCGCTCCTGTGATAGGGCGTGGGGCTGGTGGGAGTGTTCCTAACAGGGTTCACCTGCGCTGGGACCTCACTCTGCTATGACTCCATTTTCACTTCAAATCCCCACACGAATGGGCAGGTGGACGGGGGTGGGGCTGCTTTAAAATAGATGGAGACCCTGCTGGGAAGAGCAGTGACCCACCGAGCTGCCTTAAGGAGGGGCTGGTCAAGCTGTGATCTCGGCTACACGCCCTGGCACGTGAGAGCTTCCCTGGAGAGGGATTTCAAGGAAGCTCAGTTTGGGGAGAACCAAAGCAAAAACTTTCAGCTTCCAGGCTTCCCTCAGGGAAGGGTCTTGTCAATTCTTGTGAGCCCCTCCCCCCCCACACCACCACTACCTATCCCCACTATAGTGATCTCAGCTATACTGGTGCTGTCGGGGTCCTTCACCAGAGTTCACTTCCCTCTACTTCTGCTTCAGCCAAGATTCCCCCTCAATGCCGCCTCTTGCTGGGAAGTCTCCACAGTGCCATCTCTTTGCAAAGTCCTCGGTGGAGAGGATGACAGGACCCCTGAGCGGAGTTCTTGCCACTAGGTAGGAGCCTTGTTCCCCTCTGTCTCCGTTCAGTCCCATTATCTGACCAACGTGGGGCTCGGATACAGTCCCAGGGAGAACCCAAAACCTCATGGAGGGTTTCAGGTAAAGCTTAGGCAATGAGTTCTTTAGCTGTACTTCCCCCTGTTTGCTGACAGAGGGCGGCAGAGTTCCTTCTCTGAACAGTTTCTGTCTATGGAATTCTGGGTAAACAGCTGATGGAGCAGGTGTTGGCTGCTCTTTCCCCCCTTCACCAATGGGTGGCGGTAGTGAGCTGCATAACATCTGTGTTTCAGACTGCTGGGCACACACATTGCATGGGCTGGTAGCTGTGAGCTCTGCTACCAGCGCCACAGAGTTCCAGTACCAGGGTGACTGACACTCGTAAAACACAGACAAGGTGGGTGAGGCAGGTAATCTCTTATCGAACCAACTTTTGCTGCCTTTCAAGCTCCACAGAGCTCCTCAGGTCACAAGAAGCTGGAAAGCTTCACTTCCACCATCAGAACTTGGTCCAGTAAAAGATATTACCTCACGCATCTTGTCTGTCTCATCCTGGGACCCACACAGCTACAACAACACTCCTGAACTGGATAAGT